>NW_027440896.1:0-54061 GCF_031893055.1 Leptodactylus fuscus
TAGGGTTTCATTGATCGCTTACTCGGCAACTTGTATGAAGCAGGATTTCTACTTTCCCCTTAGCGCTTCATTGATCGTGTACTCTTGAGTGTAGCTCGGGCTGAGAATGACGCAGCCATGGGAAAGTTGACAGTTAAGCCTATCTAGTGACAGCCCATCATAGGCTAGCTGGGTGAGCTTGCAAGTTGTACCATGTCGGAGTTTGATTTTCCCCATAGGGTTTCATTGATCGTGTACTCTTGAGTGTAGCTCGGGCTGAGAAGGTCGCAGCCATGGGAAAGTTGACAGTTAAGCCTATCTAGTGACAACCCATCATAGGCTAGCTGGGTGATCTTGCAACTTGTATCATGCCGGAGTTTGATTTTCACCATAGGGTTTCATTGATCGCTTACTCGGCAACTTGTATGAAGCAGGATTTCTACTTTCCCCTTAGCGCTTCATTGATCGTGTACTCTTGAGTGTAGATCGGGCTGAGAATGACGCAGCCATGGGAAAGTTGACAGTTAAGCCTATCTAGTGACAGCCCATCATAGGCTAGCTGGGTGATCTTGTAACTTGTACCATGTCGGAGTTTGATTTTCCCCATAGGGTTTCATTGATCGTGTACTCTTGAGTGTAGCTCGGGCTGAGAAGGTCGCAGCCATGGGAAAGTTGACAGTTAAGCCTATCTAGTGACAACCCATCATAGGCTAGCTGGGTGATCTTGCAACTTGTATCATGCCGGAGTTTGATTTTCACCATAGGGTTTCATTGATCGCTTACTCGGCAACTTGTATGAAGCAGGATTTCTACTTTCCCCTTAGCGCTTCATTGATCGTGTACTCTTGAGTGTAGATCGGGCTGAGAATGACGCAGCCATGGGAAAGTTGACAGTTAAGCCTATCTAGTGACAGCCCATCATAGGCTAGCTGGGTGAGCTTGCAACTTGTACCATGTCGGAGTTTGATTTTCCCCATAGGGTTTCATTGATCGTGTACTCTTGAGTGTAGCTCGGGCTGAGAAGGTCGCAGCCATGGGAAAGTTGACAGTTAAGCCTATCTAGTGACAACCCATCATAGGCTAGCTGGGTGATCTTGCAACTTGTATCATGCCGGAGTTTGATTTTCACCATAGGGTTTCATTGATCGCTTACTCGGCAACTTGTATGAAGCAGGATTTCTACTTTCCCCTTAGCGCTTCATTGATCGTGTACTCTTGAGTGTAGATCGGGCTGAGAATGACGCAGCCATGGGAAAGTTGACAGTTAAGCCTATCTAGTGACAGCACATCATAGGCTAGCTGGGTGAGCTTGCAACTTGTACCATGTCGGAGTTTGATTTTCCCCATAGGGTTTCATTGATTGTGTACTCTTGAGTGTAGCTCGGGCTGAGAAGGTCGCAGCCATGGGAAAGTTGACAGTTAAGCCTATCTAGTGACAACCCATCATAGGCTAGCTGGGTGATCTTGCAACTTGTATCATGCCGGAGTTTGATTTTCACCATAGGGTTTCATTGATTGCTTACTCGGCATTTTGTATGAAGCAGGATTTCTACTTTCCCCTTAGCGCTTCATTGATCGTGTACTCTTGAGTGTAGCTCGGGCTGAGAATGACGCAGCCATGGGAAAGTTGACAGTTAAGCCTATCTAGTGACAGCCCATCATAGGCTAGCTGGGTGAGCTTGCAACTTGTACCATGTCGGAGTTTGATTTTCCCCATAGGGTTTCATTGATCGTGTACTCTTGAGTGTAGCTCGGGCTGAGAAGGTCGCAGCCATGGGAAAGTTGACAGTTAAGCCTATCTAGTGACAACCCATCATAGGCTAGCTGGGTGATCTTGCAACTTGTATCATGCCGGAGTTTGATTTTCACCATAGGGTTTCATTGATCGCTCACTCGGCAACTTGTATGAAGCAGGATTTCTACTTTCCCCTTAGCGCTTCATTGATCGTGTACTCTTGAGTGTAGATCGGGCTGAGAATGACGCAGCCATGGGAAAGTTGACAGTTAAGCCTATCTAGTAACAGCCCATCATAGGCTAGCTGGGTGATCTTGTAACTTGTACCATGTCGGAGTTTGATTTTCCCCATAGGGTTTCATTGATCGTGTACTCTTGAGTGTAGCTCGGGCTGAGAAGGTCGCAGCCATGGGAAAGTTGACAGTTAAGCCTATCTAGTGACAACCCATCATAGGCTAGCTGGGTGATCTTGCAACTTGTATCATGCCGGAGTTTGATTTTCACCATAGGGTTTCATTGATCGCTTACTCGGCAACTTGTATGAAGCAGGATTTCTACTTTCCCCTTAGCGCTTCATTGATCGTGTACTCTTGAGTGTAGATCGGGCTGAGAATGACGCAGCCATGGGAAAGTTGACAGTTAAGCCTATCTAGTGACAGCCCATCATAGGCTAGCTGGGTGATCTTGAAACTTGTACCATGTCGGAGTTTGATTTTCCCCATAGGGTTTCATTGATCGTGTACTCTTGAGTGTAGCTCGGGCTGAGAAGGTCGCAGCCATGGGAAAGTTGACAGTTAAGCCTATCTAGTGACAACCCATCATAGGCTAGCTGGGTGATCTTGCAACTTGTATCATGCCGGAGTTTGATTTTCACCATAGGGTTTCATTGATCGCTCACTCGGCAACTTGTATCAAGCAGGATTTCTACTTTCCCCTTAGCGCTTCATTGATCGTGTACTCTTGAGTGTAGATCGGGCTAAGAATGACGCAGCCATGGGAAAGTTGACAGTTAAGCCTATCTAGTGACAGCCCATCATAGGCTAGCTGGGTGATCTTGAAACTTGTACCATGTCGGAGTTTGATTTTCCCCATAGGGTTTCATTGATCGTGTACTCTTGAGTGTAGCTCGGGCTGAGAAGGTCGCAGCCATGGGAAAGTTGACAGTTAAGCCTATCTAGTGACAACCCATCATAGGCTAGCTGGGTGATCTTGCAACTTGTATTATGCCGGAGTTTGATTTTCACCATAGGGTTTCATTGATCGCTTACTCGGCAACTTGTATGAAGCAGGATTTCTACTTTCCCCTTAGCGCTTCATTGATCGTGTACTCTTGAGTGTAGCTCGGGCTGAGAATGACGCAGCCATGGGAAAGTTGACAGTTAAGCCTATCTAGTGACAGCCCATCATAGGCTAGCTGGGTGAGCTTGCAACTTGTACCATGTCGGAGTTTGATTTTCCCCATAGGGTTTCATTGATCGTGTACTCTTGAGTGTAGCTCGGGCTGAGAAGGTCGCAGCCATGGGAAAGTTGACAGTTAAGCCTATCTAGTGACAACCCATCATAGGCTAGCTGGGTGATCTTGCAACTTGTATCATGCCGGAGTTTGATTTTCACCATAGGGTTTCATTGATCGCTCACTCGGCAACTTGTATCAAGCAGGATTTCTACTTTCCCCTTAGCGCTTCATTGATCGTGTACTCTTGAGTGTAGATCGGGCTGAGAATGACGCAGCCATGGGAAAGTTGACAGTTAAGCCTATCTAGTGACAGCCCATCATAGGCTAGCTGGGTGATCTTGAAACTTGTACCATGTCGGAGTTTGATTTTCCCCATAGGGTTTCATTGATCGTGTACTCTTGAGTGTAGCTCGGGCTGAGAAGGTCGCAGCCATGGGAAAGTTGACAGTTAAGCCTATCTAGTGACAACCCATCATAGGCTAGCTGGGTGATCTTGCAACTTGTATCATGCCGGAGTTTGATTTTCACCATAGGGTTTCATTGATCGCTCACTCGGCAACTTGTATCAAGCAGGATTTCTACTTTCCCCTTAGCGCTTCATTGATCGTGTACTCTTGAGTGTAGATCGGGCTGAGAATGACGCAGCCATGGGAAAGTTGACAGTTAAGCCTATCTAGTGACAGCCCATCATAGGCTAGCTGGGTGATCTTGAAACTTGTACCATGTCGGAGTTTGATTTTCCCCATAGGGTTTCATTGATCGTGTACTCTTGAGTGTAGCTCGGGCTGAGAAGGTCGCAGCCATGGGAAAGTTGACAGTTAAGCCTATCTAGTGACAACCCATCATAGGCTAGCTGGGTGATCTTGCAACTTGTATTATGCCGGAGTTTGATTTTCACCATAGGGTTTCATTGATCGCTTACTCGGCAACTTGTATGAAGCAGGATTTCTACTTTCCCCTTAGCGCTTCATTGATCGTGTACTCTTGAGTGTAGCTCGGGCTGAGAATGACGCAGCCATGGGAAAGTTGACAGTTAAGCCTATCTAGTGACAGCCCATCATAGGCTAGCTGGGTGAGCTTGCAACTTGTACCATGTCGGAGTTTGATTTTCCCCATAGGGTTTCATTGATCGTGTACTCTTGAGTGTAGCTCGGGCTGAGAAGGTCGCAGCCATGGGAAAGTTGACAGTTAAGCCTATCTAGTGACAACCCATCATAGGCTAGCTGGGTGATCTTGCAACTTGTATCATGCCGGAGTTTGATTTTCACCATAGGGTTTCATTGATCGCTCACTCGGCAACTTGTATCAAGCAGGATTTCTACTTTCCCCTTAGCGCTTCATTGATCGTGTACTCTTGAGTGTAGATCGGGCTGAGAATGACGCAGCCATGGGAAAGTTGACAGTTAAGCCTATCTAGTGACAGCCCATCATAGGCTAGCTGGGTGATCTTGAAACTTGTACCATGTCGGAGTTTGATTTTCCCCATAGGGTTTCATTGATCGTGTACTCTTGAGTGTAGCTCGGGCTGAGAAGGTCGCAGCCATGGGAAAGTTGACAGTTAAGCCTATCTAGTGACAACCCATCATAGGCTAGCTGGGTGATCTTGCAACTTGTATTATGCCGGAGTTTGATTTTCACCATAGGGTTTCATTGATCGCTTACTCGGCAACTTGTATGAAGCAGGATTTCTACTTTCCCCTTAGCGCTTCATTGATCGTGTACTCTTGAGTGTAGCTCGGGCTGAGAATGACGCAGCCATGGGAAAGTTGACAGTTAAGCCTATCTAGTGACAGCCCATCATAGGCTAGCTGGGTGAGCTTGCAACTTGTACCATGTCGGAGTTTGATTTTCCCCATAGGGTTTCATTGATCGTGTACTCTTGAGTGTAGCTCGGGCTGAGAAGGTCGCAGCCATGGGAAAGTTGACAGTTAAGCCTATCTAGTGACAACCCATCATAGGCTAGCTGGGTGATCTTGCAACTTGTATCATGCCGGAGTTTGATTTTCACCATAGGGTTTCATTGATCGCTTACTCGGCATTTTGTATGAAGCAGGATTTCTACTTTCCCCTTAGCGCTTCATTGATCGTGTACTCTTGAGTGTAGCTCGGGCTGAGAATGACGCAGCCATGGGAAAGTTGACAGTTAAGCCTATCTAGTGACAGCCCATCATAGGCTAGCTGGGTGAGCTTGCAACTTGTACCATGTCGGAGTTTGATTTTCCCCATAGGGTTTCATTGATCGTGTACTCTTGAGTGTAGCTCGGGCTGAGAAGGTCGCAGCCATGGGAAAGTTGACAGTTAAGCCTATCTAGTGACAACCCATCATAGGCTAGCTGGGTGATCTTGCAACTTGTATCATGCCGGAGTGTGATTTTCACCATAGGGTTTCATTGATCGCTCACTCGGCAACTTGTATGAAGCAGGATTTCTACTTTCCCCTTAGCGCTTCATTGATCGTGTACTCTTGAGTGTAGATCGGGCTGAGAATGACGCAGCCATGGGAAAGTTGACAGTTAAGCCTATCTAGTGACAGCCCATCATAGGCTAGCTGGGTGATCTTGTAACTTGTACCATGTCGGAGTTTGATTTTCCCCATAGGGTTTCATTGATCGTGTACTCTTGAGTGTAGCTCGGGCTGAGAAGGTCGCAGCCATGGGAAAGTTGACAGTTAAGCCTATCTAGTGACAACCCATCATAGGCTAGCTGGGTGATCTTGCAACTTGTATCATGCCGGAGTTTGATTTTCACCATAGGGTTTCATTGATCGCTTACTCGGCAACTTGTATGAAGCAGGATTTCTACTTTCCCCTTAGCGCTTCATTGATCGTGTACTCTTGAGTGTAGATCGGGCTGAGAATGACGCAGCCATGGGAAAGTTGACAGTTAAGCCTATCTAGTGACAGCCCATCATAGGCTAGCTGGGTGATCTTGTAACTTGTACCATGTCGGAGTTTGATTTTCCCCATAGGGTTTCATTGATCGTGTACTCTTGAGTGTAGCTCGGGCTGAGAAGGTCGCAGCCATGGGAAAGTTGACAGTTAAGCCTATCTAGTGACAACCCATCATAGGCTAGCTGGGTGATCTTGCAACTTGTATCATGCCGGAGTTTGATTTTCACCATAGGGTTTCATTGATCGCTTACTCGGCAACTTGTATGAAGCAGGATTTCTACTTTCCCCTTAGCGCTTCATTGATCGTGTACTCTTGAGTGTAGATCGGGCTGAGAATGACGCAGCCATGGGAAAGTTGACAGTTAAGCCTATCTAGTGACAGCCCATCATAGGCTAGCTGGGTGAGCTTGCAACTTGTACCATGTCGGAGTTTGATTTTCCCCATAGGGTTTCATTGATCGTGTACTCTTGAGTGTAGCTCGGGCTGAGAAGGTCGCAGCCATGGGAAAGTTGACAGTTAAGCCTATCTAGTGACAACCCATCATAGGCTAGCTGGGTGATCTTGCAACTTGTATCATGCCGGAGTTTGATTTTCACCATAGGGTTTCATTGATCGCTCACTCGGCAACTTGTATCAAGCAGGATTTCTACTTTCCCCTTAGCGCTTCATTGATCGTGTACTCTTGAGTGTAGCTCGGGCTGAGAATGACGCAGCCATGGGAAAGTTGACAGATAAGCCTATCTAGTGACAGCCCATCATAGGCTAGCTGGGTGAGCTTGCAACTTGTACCATGTCGGAGTTTGATTTTCCCCATAGGGTTTCATTGATCGTGTACTCTTGAGTGTAGCTCGGGCTGAGAAGGTCGCAGCCATGGGAAAGTTAACAGTTAAGCCTATCTAGTGACAACCCATCATAGGCTAGCTGGGTGATCTTGCAACTTGTATCATGCCGGAGTTTGATTTTCACCATAGGGTTTCATTGATCGCTCACTCGGCAACTTGTATGAAGCAGGATTTCTACTTTCCCCTTAGCGCTTCATTGATCGTGTACTCTTGAGTGTAGCTCGGGCTGAGAATGACGCAGCCATGGGAAAGTTGACAGTTAAGCCTATCTAGTGACAGCCCATCATAGGCTAGCTGGGTGAGCTTGCAACTTGTACCATGTCGGAGTTTGATTTTCCCCATAGGGTTTCATTGATCGTGTACTCTTGAGTGTAGCTCGGGCTGAGAAGGTCGCAGCCATGGGAAAGTTGACAGTTAAGCCTATCTAGTGACAACCCATCATAGGCTAGCTGGGTGATCTTGCAACTTGTATCATGCCGGAGTTTGATTTTCACCATAGGGTTTCATTGATCGCTTACTCGGCAACTTGTATGAAGCAGGATTTCTACTTTCCCCTTAGCGCTTCATTGATCGTGTACTCTTGAGTGTAGATCGGGCTGAGAATGACGCAGCCATGGGAAAGTTGACAGTTAAGCCTATCTAGTGACAGCACATCATAGGCTAGCTGGGTGAGCTTGCAACTTGTACCATGTCGGAGTTTGATTTTCCCCATAGGGTTTCATTGATTGTGTACTCTTGAGTGTAGCTCGGGCTGAGAAGGTCGCAGCCATGGGAAAGTTGACAGTTAAGCCTATCTAGTGACAACCCATCATAGGCTAGCTGGGTGATCTTGCAACTTGTATCATGCCGGAGTTTGATTTTCACCATAGGGTTTCATTGATTGCTTACTCGGCATTTTGTATGAAGCAGGATTTCTACTTTCCCCTTAGCGCTTCATTGATCGTGTACTCTTGAGTGTAGCTCGGGCTGAGAATGACGCAGCCATGGGAAAGTTGACAGTTAAGCCTATCTAGTGACAGCCCATCATAGGCTAGCTGGGTGAGCTTGCAACTTGTACCATGTCGGAGTTTGATTTTCCCCATAGGGTTTCATTGATCGTGTACTCTTGAGTGTAGCTCGGGCTGAGAAGGTCGCAGCCATGGGAAAGTTGACAGTTAAGCCTATCTAGTGACAACCCATCATAGGCTAGCTGGGTGATCTTGCAACTTGTATCATGCCGGAGTTTGATTTTCACCATAGGGTTTCATTGATCGCTCACTCGGCAACTTGTATGAAGCAGGATTTCTACTTTCCCCTTAGCGCTTCATTGATCGTGTACTCTTGAGTGTAGATCGGGCTGAGAATGACGCAGCCATGGGAAAGTTGACAGTTAAGCCTATCTAGTAACAGCCCATCATAGGCTAGCTGGGTGATCTTGTAACTTGTACCATGTCGGAGTTTGATTTTCCCCATAGGGTTTCATTGATCGTGTACTCTTGAGTGTAGCTCGGGCTGAGAAGGTCGCAGCCATGGGAAAGTTGACAGTTAAGCCTATCTAGTGACAACCCATCATAGGCTAGCTGGGTGATCTTGCAACTTGTATCATGCCGGAGTTTGATTTTCACCATAGGGTTTCATTGATCGCTTACTCGGCAACTTGTATGAAGCAGGATTTCTACTTTCCCCTTAGCGCTTCATTGATCGTGTACTCTTGAGTGTAGATCGGGCTGAGAATGACGCAGCCATGGGAAAGTTGACAGTTAAGCCTATCTAGTGACAGCCCATCATAGGCTAGCTGGGTGATCTTGAAACTTGTACCATGTCGGAGTTTGATTTTCCCCATAGGGTTTCATTGATCGTGTACTCTTGAGTGTAGCTCGGGCTGAGAAGGTCGCAGCCATGGGAAAGTTGACAGTTAAGCCTATCTAGTGACAACCCATCATAGGCTAGCTGGGTGATCTTGCAACTTGTATCATGCCGGAGTTTGATTTTCACCATAGGGTTTCATTGATCGCTCACTCGGCAACTTGTATCAAGCAGGATTTCTACTTTCCCCTTAGCGCTTCATTGATCGTGTACTCTTGAGTGTAGATCGGGCTAAGAATGACGCAGCCATGGGAAAGTTGACAGTTAAGCCTATCTAGTGACAGCCCATCATAGGCTAGCTGGGTGATCTTGAAACTTGTACCATGTCGGAGTTTGATTTTCCCCATAGGGTTTCATTGATCGTGTACTCTTGAGTGTAGCTCGGGCTGAGAAGGTCGCAGCCATGGGAAAGTTGACAGTTAAGCCTATCTAGTGACAACCCATCATAGGCTAGCTGGGTGATCTTGCAACTTGTATTATGCCGGAGTTTGATTTTCACCATAGGGTTTCATTGATCGCTTACTCGGCAACTTGTATGAAGCAGGATTTCTACTTTCCCCTTAGCGCTTCATTGATCGTGTACTCTTGAGTGTAGCTCGGGCTGAGAATGACGCAGCCATGGGAAAGTTGACAGTTAAGCCTATCTAGTGACAGCCCATCATAGGCTAGCTGGGTGAGCTTGCAACTTGTACCATGTCGGAGTTTGATTTTCCCCATAGGGTTTCATTGATCGTGTACTCTTGAGTGTAGCTCGGGCTGAGAAGGTCGCAGCCATGGGAAAGTTGACAGTTAAGCCTATCTAGTGACAACCCATCATAGGCTAGCTGGGTGATCTTGCAACTTGTATCATGCCGGAGTTTGATTTTCACCATAGGGTTTCATTGATCGCTTACTCGGCATTTTGTATGAAGCAGGATTTCTACTTTCCCCTTAGCGCTTCATTGATCGTGTACTCTTGAGTGTAGCTCGGGCTGAGAATGACGCAGCCATGGGAAAGTTGACAGTTAAGCCTATCTAGTGACAGCCCATCATAGGCTAGCTGGGTGAGCTTGCAACTTGTACCATGTCGGAGTTTGATTTTCCCCATAGGGTTTCATTGATCGTGTACTCTTGAGTGTAGCTCGGGCTGAGAAGGTCGCAGCCATGGGAAAGTTGACAGTTAAGCCTATCTAGTGACAACCCATCATAGGCTAGCTGGGTGATCTTGCAACTTGTATCATGCCGGAGTGTGATTTTCACCATAGGGTTTCATTGATCGCTCACTCGGCAACTTGTATGAAGCAGGATTTCTACTTTCCCCTTAGCGCTTCATTGATCGTGTACTCTTGAGTGTAGATCGGGCTGAGAATGACGCAGCCATGGGAAAGTTGACAGTTAAGCCTATCTAGTGACAGCCCATCATAGGCTAGCTGGGTGATCTTGTAACTTGTACCATGTCGGAGTTTGATTTTCCCCATAGGGTTTCATTGATCGTGTACTCTTGAGTGTAGCTCGGGCTGAGAAGGTCGCAGCCATGGGAAAGTTGACAGTTAAGCCTATCTAGTGACAACCCATCATAGGCTAGCTGGGTGATCTTGCAACTTGTATCATGCCGGAGTTTGATTTTCACCATAGGGTTTCATTGATCGCTTACTCGGCAACTTGTATGAAGCAGGATTTCTACTTTCCCCTTAGCGCTTCATTGATCGTGTACTCTTGAGTGTAGATCGGGCTGAGAATGACGCAGCCATGGGAAAGTTGACAGTTAAGCCTATCTAGTGACAGCCCATCATAGGCTAGCTGGGTGATCTTGTAACTTGTACCATGTCGGAGTTTGATTTTCCCCATAGGGTTTCATTGATCGTGTACTCTTGAGTGTAGCTCGGGCTGAGAAGGTCGCAGCCATGGGAAAGTTGACAGTTAAGCCTATCTAGTGACAACCCATCATAGGCTAGCTGGGTGATCTTGCAACTTGTATCATGCCGGAGTTTGATTTTCACCATAGGGTTTCATTGATCGCTTACTCGGCAACTTGTATGAAGCAGGATTTCTACTTTCCCCTTAGCGCTTCATTGATCGTGTACTCTTGAGTGTAGATCGGGCTGAGAATGACGCAGCCATGGGAAAGTTGACAGTTAAGCCTATCTAGTGACAGCCCATCATAGGCTAGCTGGGTGAGCTTGCAACTTGTACCATGTCGGAGTTTGATTTTCCCCATAGGGTTTCATTGATCGTGTACTCTTGAGTGTAGCTCGGGCTGAGAAGGTCGCAGCCATGGGAAAGTTGACAGTTAAGCCTATCTAGTGACAACCCATCATAGGCTAGCTGGGTGATCTTGCAACTTGTATCATGCCGGAGTTTGATTTTCACCATAGGGTTTCATTGATCGCTCACTCGGCAACTTGTATCAAGCAGGATTTCTACTTTCCCCTTAGCGCTTCATTGATCGTGTACTCTTGAGTGTAGCTCGGGCTGAGAATGACGCAGCCATGGGAAAGTTGACAGATAAGCCTATCTAGTGACAGCCCATCATAGGCTAGCTGGGTGAGCTTGCAACTTGTACCATGTCGGAGTTTGATTTTCCCCATAGGGTTTCATTGATCGTGTACTCTTGAGTGTAGCTCGGGCTGAGAAGGTCGCAGCCATGGGAAAGTTAACAGTTAAGCCTATCTAGTGACAACCCATCATAGGCTAGCTGGGTGATCTTGCAACTTGTATCATGCCGGAGTTTGATTTTCACCATAGGGTTTCATTGATCGCTCACTCGGCAACTTGTATGAAGCAGGATTTCTACTTTCCCCTTAGCGCTTCATTGATCGTGTACTCTTGAGTGTAGCTCGGGCTGAGAATGACGCAGCCATGGGAAAGTTGACAGTTAAGCCTATCTAGTGACAGCCCATCATAGGCTAGCTGGGTGAGCTTGCAACTTGTACCATGTCGGAGTTTGATTTTCCCCATAGGGTTTCATTGATCGTGTACTCTTGAGTGTAGCTCGGGCTGAGAAGGTCGCAGCCATGGGAAAGTTGACAGTTAAGCCTATCTAGTGACAACCCATCATAGGCTAGCTGGGTGATCTTGCAACTTGTATCATGCCGGAGTTTGATTTTCACCATAGGGTTTCATTGATCGCTTACTCGGCAACTTGTATGAAGCAGGATTTCTACTTTCCCCTTAGCGCTTCATTGATCGTGTACTCTTGAGTGTAGATCGGGCTGAGAATGACGCAGCCATGGGAAAGTTGACAGTTAAGCCTATCTAGTGACAGCACATCATAGGCTAGCTGGGTGAGCTTGCAACTTGTACCATGTCGGAGTTTGATTTTCCCCATAGGGTTTCATTGATTGTGTACTCTTGAGTGTAGCTCGGGCTGAGAAGGTCGCAGCCATGGGAAAGTTGACAGTTAAGCCTATCTAGTGACAACCCATCATAGGCTAGCTGGGTGATCTTGCAACTTGTATCATGCCGGAGTTTGATTTTCACCATAGGGTTTCATTGATTGCTTACTCGGCATTTTGTATGAAGCAGGATTTCTACTTTCCCCTTAGCGCTTCATTGATCGTGTACTCTTGAGTGTAGCTCGGGCTGAGAATGACGCAGCCATGGGAAAGTTGACAGTTAAGCCTATCTAGTGACAGCCCATCATAGGCTAGCTGGGTGAGCTTGCAACTTGTACCATGTCGGAGTTTGATTTTCCCCATAGGGTTTCATTGATCGTGTACTCTTGAGTGTAGCTCGGGCTGAGAAGGTCGCAGCCATGGGAAAGTTGACAGTTAAGCCTATCTAGTGACAACCCATCATAGGCTAGCTGGGTGATCTTGCAACTTGTATCATGCCGGAGTTTGATTTTCACCATAGGGTTTCATTGATCGCTCACTCGGCAACTTGTATGAAGCAGGATTTCTACTTTCCCCTTAGCGCTTCATTGATCGTGTACTCTTGAGTGTAGATCGGGCTGAGAATGACGCAGCCATGGGAAAGTTGACAGTTAAGCCTATCTAGTAACAGCCCATCATAGGCTAGCTGGGTGATCTTGTAACTTGTACCATGTCGGAGTTTGATTTTCCCCATAGGGTTTCATTGATCGTGTACTCTTGAGTGTAGCTCGGGCTGAGAAGGTCGCAGCCATGGGAAAGTTGACAGTTAAGCCTATCTAGTGACAACCCATCATAGGCTAGCTGGGTGATCTTGCAACTTGTATCATGCCGGAGTTTGATTTTCACCATAGGGTTTCATTGATCGCTTACTCGGCAACTTGTATGAAGCAGGATTTCTACTTTCCCCTTAGCGCTTCATTGATCGTGTACTCTTGAGTGTAGATCGGGCTGAGAATGACGCAGCCATGGGAAAGTTGACAGTTAAGCCTATCTAGTGACAGCCCATCATAGGCTAGCTGGGTGATCTTGAAACTTGTACCATGTCGGAGTTTGATTTTCCCCATAGGGTTTCATTGATCGTGTACTCTTGAGTGTAGCTCGGGCTGAGAAGGTCGCAGCCATGGGAAAGTTGACAGTTAAGCCTATCTAGTGACAACCCATCATAGGCTAGCTGGGTGATCTTGCAACTTGTATCATGCCGGAGTTTGATTTTCACCATAGGGTTTCATTGATCGCTCACTCGGCAACTTGTATCAAGCAGGATTTCTACTTTCCCCTTAGCGCTTCATTGATCGTGTACTCTTGAGTGTAGATCGGGCTAAGAATGACGCAGCCATGGGAAAGTTGACAGTTAAGCCTATCTAGTGACAGCCCATCATAGGCTAGCTGGGTGATCTTGAAACTTGTACCATGTCGGAGTTTGATTTTCCCCATAGGGTTTCATTGATCGTGTACTCTTGAGTGTAGCTCGGGCTGAGAAGGTCGCAGCCATGGGAAAGTTGACAGTTAAGCCTATCTAGTGACAACCCATCATAGGCTAGCTGGGTGATCTTGCAACTTGTATTATGCCGGAGTTTGATTTTCACCATAGGGTTTCATTGATCGCTTACTCGGCAACTTGTATGAAGCAGGATTTCTACTTTCCCCTTAGCGCTTCATTGATCGTGTACTCTTGAGTGTAGCTCGGGCTGAGAATGACGCAGCCATGGGAAAGTTGACAGTTAAGCCTATCTAGTGACAGCCCATCATAGGCTAGCTGGGTGAGCTTGCAACTTGTACCATGTCGGAGTTTGATTTTCCCCATAGGGTTTCATTGATCGTGTACTCTTGAGTGTAGCTCGGGCTGAGAAGGTCGCAGCCATGGGAAAGTTGACAGTTAAGCCTATCTAGTGACAACCCATCATAGGCTAGCTGGGTGATCTTGCAACTTGTATCATGCCGGAGTTTGATTTTCACCATAGGGTTTCATTGATCGCTCACTCGGCAACTTGTATCAAGCAGGATTTCTACTTTCCCCTTAGCGCTTCATTGATCGTGTACTCTTGAGTGTAGATCGGGCTGAGAATGACGCAGCCATGGGAAAGTTGACAGTTAAGCCTATCTAGTGACAGCCCATCATAGGCTAGCTGGGTGATCTTGAAACTTGTACCATGTCGGAGTTTGATTTTCCCCATAGGGTTTCATTGATCGTGTACTCTTGAGTGTAGCTCGGGCTGAGAAGGTCGCAGCCATGGGAAAGTTGACAGTTAAGCCTATCTAGTGACAACCCATCATAGGCTAGCTGGGTGATCTTGCAACTTGTATCATGCCGGAGTTTGATTTTCACCATAGGGTTTCATTGATCGCTTACTCGGCAACTTGTATGAAGCAGGATTTCTACTTTCCCCTTAGCGCTTCATTGATCGTGTACTCTTGAGTGTAGATCGGGCTGAGAATGACGCAGCCATGGGAAAGTTGACAGTTAAGCCTATCTAGTGACAGCCCATCATAGGCTAGCTGGGTTAGCTTGCAACTTGTACCATGTCGGAGTTTGATTTTCCCCATAGGGTTTCATTGATCGTGTACTCTTGAGTGTAGCTCGGGCTGAGAAGGTCGCAGCCATGGGAAAGTTGACAGTTAAGCCTATCTAGTGACAACCCATCATAGGCTAGCTGGGTGATCTTGCAACTTGTATCATGCCGGAGTTTGATTTTCACCATAGGGTTTCATTGATCGCTCACTCGGCAACTTGTATCAAGCAGGATTTCTACTTTCCCTTAGCGCTTCATTGATCGTGTACTCTTGAGTGTAGCTCGGGCTGAGAATGACGCAGCCATGGGAAAGTTGACAGATAAGCCTATCTAGTGACAGCCCATCATAGGCTAGCTGGGTGAGCTTGCAACTTGTACCATGTCGGAGTTTGATTTTCCCCATAGGGTTTCATTGATCGTGTACTCTTGAGTGTAGCTCGGGCTGAGAAGGTCGCAGCCATGGGAAAGTTGACAGTTAAGCCTATCTAGTGACAACCCATCATAGGCTAGCTGGGTGATCTTGCAACTTGTATCATGCCGGAGTTTGATTTTCACCATAGGGTTTCATTGATCGCTCACTCGGCAACTTGTATCAAGCAGGATTTCTACTTTCCCCTTAGCGCTTCATTGATCGTGTACTCTTGAGTGTAGCTCGGGCTGAGAATGACGCAGCCATGGGAAAGTTGACAGATAAGCCTATCTAGTGACAGCCCATCATAGGCTAGCTGGGTGAGCTTGCAACTTGTACCATGTCGGAGTTTGATTTTCCCCATAGGGTTTCATTGATCGTGTACTCTTGAGTGTAGCTCGGGCTGAGAAGGTCGCAGCCATGGGAAAGTTAACAGTTAAGCCTATCTAGTGACAACCCATCATAGGCTAGCTGGGTGATCTTGCAACTTGTATCATGCCGGAGTTTGATTTTCACCATAGGGTTTCATTGATCGCTCACTCGGCAACTTGTATGAAGCAGGATTTCTACTTTCCCCTTAGCGCTTCATTGATCGTGTACTCTTGAGTGTAGCTCGGGCTGAGAATGACGCAGCCATGGGAAAGTTGACAGTTAAGCCTATCTAGTGACAGCCCATCATAGGCTAGCTGGGTGAGCTTGCAACTTGTACCATGTCGGAGTTTGATTTTCCCCATAGGGTTTCATTGATCGTGTACTCTTGAGTGTAGCTCGGGCTGAGAAGGTCGCAGCCATGGGAAAGTTGACAGTTAAGCCTATCTAGTGACAACCCATCATAGGCTAGCTGGGTGATCTTGCAACTTGTATCATGCCGGAGTTTGATTTTCACCATAGGGTTTCATTGATCGCTTACTCGGCAACTTGTATGAAGCAGGATTTCTACTTTCCCCTTAGCGCTTCATTGATCGTGTACTCTTGAGTGTAGATCGGGCTGAGAATGACGCAGCCATGGGAAAGTTGACAGTTAAGCCTATCTAGTGACAGCACATCATAGGCTAGCTGGGTGAGCTTGCAACTTGTACCATGTCGGAGTTTGATTTTCCCCATAGGGTTTCATTGATTGTGTACTCTTGAGTGTAGCTCGGGCTGAGAAGGTCGCAGCCATGGGAAAGTTGACAGTTAAGCCTATCTAGTGACAACCCATCATAGGCTAGCTGGGTGATCTTGCAACTTGTATCATGCCGGAGTTTGATTTTCACCATAGGGTTTCATTGATTGCTTACTCGGCATTTTGTATGAAGCAGGATTTCTACTTTCCCCTTAGCGCTTCATTGATCGTGTACTCTTGAGTGTAGCTCGGGCTGAGAATGACGCAGCCATGGGAAAGTTGACAGTTAAGCCTATCTAGTGACAGCCCATCATAGGCTAGCTGGGTGAGCTTGCAACTTGTACCATGTCGGAGTTTGATTTTCCCCATAGGGTTTCATTGATCGTGTACTCTTGAGTGTAGCTCGGGCTGAGAAGGTCGCAGCCATGGGAAAGTTGACAGTTAAGCCTATCTAGTGACAACCCATCATAGGCTAGCTGGGTGATCTTGCAACTTGTATCATGCCGGAGTTTGATTTTCACCATAGGGTTTCATTGATCGCTCACTCGGCAACTTGTATGAAGCAGGATTTCTACTTTCCCCTTAGCGCTTCATTGATCGTGTACTCTTGAGTGTAGATCGGGCTGAGAATGACGCAGCCATGGGAAAGTTGACAGTTAAGCCTATCTAGTAACAGCCCATCATAGGCTAGCTGGGTGATCTTGTAACTTGTACCATGTCGGAGTTTGATTTTCCCCATAGGGTTTCATTGATCGTGTACTCTTGAGTGTAGCTCGGGCTGAGAAGGTCGCAGCCATGGGAAAGTTGACAGTTAAGCCTATCTAGTGACAACCCATCATAGGCTAGCTGGGTGATCTTGCAACTTGTATCATGCCGGAGTTTGATTTTCACCATAGGGTTTCATTGATCGCTTACTCGGCAACTTGTATCAAGCAGGATTTCTACTTTCCCCTTAGCGCTTCATTGATCGTGTACTCTTGAGTGTAGATCGGGCTGAGAATGACGCAGCCATGGGAAAGTTGACAGTTAAGCCTATCTAGTGACAGCCCATCATAGGCTAGCTGGGTGATCTTGAAACTTGTACCATGTCGGAGTTTGATTTTCCCCATAGGGTTTCATTGATCGTGTACTCTTGAGTGTAGCTCGGGCTGAGAAGGTCGCAGCCATGGGAAAGTTGACAGTTAAGCCTATCTAGTGACAACCCATCATAGGCTAGCTGGGTGATCTTGCAACTTGTATCATGCCGGAGTTTGATTTTCACCATAGGGTTTCATTGATCGCTTACTCGGCAACTTGTATGAAGCAGGATTTCTACTTTCCCCTTAGCGCTTCATTGATCGTGTACTCTTGAGTGTAGATCGGGCTGAGAATGACGCAGCCATGGGAAAGTTGACAGTTAAGCCTA
This sequence comes from Leptodactylus fuscus, assembly GCF_031893055.1. Taxonomy (NCBI): domain Eukaryota; kingdom Metazoa; phylum Chordata; class Amphibia; order Anura; family Leptodactylidae; genus Leptodactylus; species Leptodactylus fuscus. The sequence goes on from NW_027440896.1 coordinate 17,532, forward strand.
TCTAGTGACAGCACATCATAGGCTAGCTGGGTGAGCTTGCAACTTGTACCATGTCGGAGTTTGATTTTCCCCATAGGGTTTCATTGATTGTGTACTCTTGAGTGTAGCTCGGGCTGAGAAGGTCGCAGCCATGGGAAAGTTGACAGTTAAGCCTATCTAGTGACAACCCATCATAGGCTAGCTGGGTGATCTTGCAACTTGTATCATGCCGGAGTTTGATTTTCACCATAGGGTTTCATTGATTGCTTACTCGGCATTTTGTATGAAGCAGGATTTCTACTTTCCCCTTAGCGCTTCATTGATCGTGTACTCTTGAGTGTAGCTCGGGCTGAGAATGACGCAGCCATGGGAAAGTTGACAGTTAAGCCTATCTAGTGACAGCCCATCATAGGCTAGCTGGGTGAGCTTGCAACTTGTACCATGTCGGAGTTTGATTTTCCCCATAGGGTTTCATTGATCGTGTACTCTTGAGTGTAGCTCGGGCTGAGAAGGTCGCAGCCATGGGAAAGTTGACAGTTAAGCCTATCTAGTGACAACCCATCATAGGCTAGCTGGGTGATCTTGCAACTTGTATCATGCCGGAGTTTGATTTTCACCATAGGGTTTCATTGATCGCTCACTCGGCAACTTGTATGAAGCAGGATTTCTACTTTCCCCTTAGCGCTTCATTGATCGTGTACTCTTGAGTGTAGATCGGGCTGAGAATGACGCAGCCATGGGAAAGTTGACAGTTAAGCCTATCTAGTAACAGCCCATCATAGGCTAGCTGGGTGATCTTGTAACTTGTACCATGTCGGAGTTTGATTTTCCCCATAGGGTTTCATTGATCGTGTACTCTTGAGTGTAGCTCGGGCTGAGAAGGTCGCAGCCATGGGAAAGTTGACAGTTAAGCCTATCTAGTGACAACCCATCATAGGCTAGCTGGGTGATCTTGCAACTTGTATCATGCCGGAGTTTGATTTTCACCATAGGGTTTCATTGATCGCTTACTCGGCAACTTGTATCAAGCAGGATTTCTACTTTCCCCTTAGCGCTTCATTGATCGTGTACTCTTGAGTGTAGATCGGGCTGAGAATGACGCAGCCATGGGAAAGTTGACAGTTAAGCCTATCTAGTGACAGCCCATCATAGGCTAGCTGGGTGATCTTGAAACTTGTACCATGTCGGAGTTTGATTTTCCCCATAGGGTTTCATTGATCGTGTACTCTTGAGTGTAGCTCGGGCTGAGAAGGTCGCAGCCATGGGAAAGTTGACAGTTAAGCCTATCTAGTGACAACCCATCATAGGCTAGCTGGGTGATCTTGCAACTTGTATTATGCCGGAGTTTGATTTTCACCATAGGGTTTCATTGATCGCTTACTCGGCAACTTGTATGAAGCAGGATTTCTACTTTCCCCTTAGCGCTTCATTGATCGTGTACTCTTGAGTGTAGCTCGGGCTGAGAATGACGCAGCCATGGGAAAGTTGACAGTTAAGCCTATCTAGTGACAGCCCATCATAGGCTAGCTGGGTGAGCTTGCAAGTTGTACCATGTCGGAGTTTGATTTTCCCCATAGGGTTTCATTGATCGTGTACTCTTGAGTGTAGCTCGGGCTGAGAAGGTCGCAGCCATGGGAAAGTTGACAGTTAAGCCTATCTAGTGACAACCCATCATAGGCTAGCTGGGTGATCTTGCAACTTGTATCATGCCGGAGTTTGATTTTCACCATAGGGTTTCATTGATCGCTTACTCGGCAACTTGTATGAAGCAGGATTTCTACTTTCCCCTTAGCGCTTCATTGATCGTGTACTCTTGAGTGTAGATCGGGCTGAGAATGACGCAGCCATGGGAAAGTTGACAGTTAAGCCTATCTAGTGACAGCCCATCATAGGCTAGCTGGGTGATCTTGTAACTTGTACCATGTCGGAGTTTGATTTTCCCCATAGGGTTTCATTGATCGTGTACTCTTGAGTGTAGCTCGGGCTGAGAAGGTCGCAGCCATGGGAAAGTTGACAGTTAAGCCTATCTAGTGACAACCCATCATAGGCTAGCTGGGTGATCTTGCAACTTGTATCATGCCGGAGTTTGATTTTCACCATAGGGTTTCATTGATCGCTTACTCGGCAACTTGTATGAAGCAGGATTTCTACTTTCCCCTTAGCGCTTCATTGATCGTGTACTCTTGAGTGTAGATCGGGCTGAGAATGACGCAGCCATGGGAAAGTTGACAGTTAAGCCTATCTAGTGACAGCCCATCATAGGCTAGCTGGGTGAGCTTGCAACTTGTACCATGTCGGAGTTTGATTTTCCCCATAGGGTTTCATTGATCGTGTACTCTTGAGTGTAGCTCGGGCTGAGAAGGTCGCAGCCATGGGAAAGTTGACAGTTAAGCCTATCTAGTGACAACCCATCATAGGCTAGCTGGGTGATCTTGCAACTTGTATCATGCCGGAGTTTGATTTTCACCATAGGGTTTCATTGATCGCTCACTCGGCAACTTGTATCAAGCAGGATTTCTACTTTCCCCTTAGCGCTTCATTGATCGTGTACTCTTGAGTGTAGCTCGGGCTGAGAATGACGCAGCCATGGGAAAGTTGACAGTTAAGCCTATCTAGTAACAGCCCATCATAGGCTAGCTGGGTGATCTTGTAACTTGTACCATGTCGGAGTTTGATTTTCCCCATAGGGTTTCATTGATCGTGTACTCTTGAGTGTAGCTCGGGCTGAGAAGGTCGCAGCCATGGGAAAGTTGACAGTTAAGCCTATCTAGTGACAACCCATCATAGGCTAGCTGGGTGATCTTGCAACTTGTATCATGCCGGAGTTTGATTTTCACCATAGGGTTTCATTGATCGCTTACTCGGCAACTTGTATGAAGCAGGATTTCTACTTTCCCCTTAGCGCTTCATTGATCATGTACTCTTGAGTGTAGATCGGGCTGAGAATGACGCAGCCATGGGAAAGTTGACAGTTAAGCCTATCTAGTGACAGCCCATCATAGGCTAGCTGGGTGATCTTGAAACTTGTACCATGTCGGAGTTTGATTTTCCCCATAGGGTTTCATTGATCGTGTACTCTTGAGTGTAGCTCGGGCTGAGAAGGTCGCAGCCATGGGAAAGTTGACAGTTAAGCCTATCTAGTGACAACCCATCATAGGCTAGCTGGGTGATCTTGCAACTTGTATCATGCCGGAGTTTGATTTTCACCATAGGGTTTCATTGATCGCTCACTCGGCAACTTGTATCAAGCAGGATTTCTACTTTCCCCTTAGCGCTTCATTGATCGTGTACTCTTGAGTGTAGATCGGGCTGAGAATGACGCAGCCATGGGAAAGTTGACAGTTAAGCCTATCTAGTGACAGCCCATCATAGGCTAGCTGGGTGATCTTGAAACTTGTACCATGTCGGAGTTTGATTTTCCCCATAGGGTTTCATTGATCGTGTACTCTTGAGTGTAGCTCGGGCTGAGAAGGTCGCAGCCATGGGAAAGTTGACAGTTAAGCCTATCTAGTGACAACCCATCATAGGCTAGCTGGGTGATCTTGCAACTTGTATTATGCCGGAGTTTGATTTTCACCATAGGGTTTCATTGATCGCTTACTCGGCAACTTGTATGAAGCAGGATTTCTACTTTCCCCTTAGCGCTTCATTGATCGTGTACTCTTGAGTGTAGCTCGGGCTGAGAAGGTCGCAGCCATGGGAAAGTTGACAGTTAAGCCTATCTAGTGACAACCCATCATAGGCTAGCTGGGTGATCTTGCAACTTGTATCATGCCGGAGTTTGATTTTCCCCATAGGGTTTCATTGATCGCTCACTCGGCAACTTGTATCAAGCAGGATTTCTACTTTCCCCTTAGCGCTTCATTGATCGTGTACTCTTGAGTGTAGCTCGGGCTGAGAATGACGCAGCCATGGGAAAGTTGACAGATAAGCCTATCTAGTGACAGCCCATCATAGGCTAGCTGGGTGAGCTTGCAACTTGTACCATGTCGGAGTTTGATTTTCCCCATAGGGTTTCATTGATCGTGTACTCTTGAGTGTAGCTCGGGCTGAGAAGGTCGCAGCCATGGGAAAGTTAACAGTTAAGCCTATCTAGTGACAACCCATCATAGGCTAGCTGGGTGATCTTGCAACTTGTATCATGCCGGAGTTTGATTTTCACCATAGGGTTTCATTGATCGCTCACTCGGCAACTTGTATGAAGCAGGATTTCTACTTTCCCCTTAGCGCTTCATTGATCGTGTACTCTTGAGTGTAGCTCGGGCTGAGAATGACGCAGCCATGGGAAAGTTGACAGTTAAGCCTATCTAGTGACAGCCCATCATAGGCTAGCTGGGTGAGCTTGCAACTTGTACCATGTCGGAGTTTGATTTTCCCCATAGGGTTTCATTGATCGTGTACTCTTGAGTGTAGCTCGGGCTGAGAAGGTCGCAGCCATGGGAAAGTTGACAGTTAAGCCTATCTAGTGACAACCCATCATAGGCTAGCTGGGTGATCTTGCAACTTGTATCATGCCGGAGTTTGATTTTCACCATAGGGTTTCATTGATCGCTTACTCGGCAACTTGTATGAAGCAGGATTTCTACTTTCCCCTTAGCGCTTCATTGATCGTGTACTCTTGAGTGTAGATCGGGCTGAGAATGACGCAGCCATGGGAAAGTTGACAGTTAAGCCTATCTAGTGACAGCCCATCATAGGCTAGCTGGGTGATCTTGTAACTTGTACCATGTCGGAGTTTGATTTTCCCCATAGGGTTTCATTGATCGTGTACTCTTGAGTGTAGCTCGGGCTGAGAAGGTCGCAGCCATGGGAAAGTTGACAGTTAAGCCTATCTAGTGACAACCCATCATAGGCTAGCTGGGTGATCTTGCAACTTGTATCATGCCGGAGTTTGATTTTCACCATAGGGTTTCATTGATCGCTTACTCGGCAACTTGTATGAAGCAGGATTTCTACTTTCCCCTTAGCGCTTCATTGATCGTGTACTCTTGAGTGTAGATCGGGCTGAGAATGACGCAGCCATGGGAAAGTTGACAGTTAAGCCTATCTAGTGACAGCCCATCATAGGCTAGCTGGGTGAGCTTGCAACTTGTACCATGTCGGAGTTTGATTTTCCCCATAGGGTTTCATTGATCGTGTACTCTTGAGTGTAGCTCGGGCTGAGAAGGTCGCAGCCATGGGAAAGTTGACAGTTAAGCCTATCTAGTGACAACCCATCATAGGCTAGCTGGGTGATCTTGCAACTTGTATCATGCCGGAGTTTGATTTTCACCATAGGGTTTCATTGATCGCTCACTCGGCAACTTGTATCAAGCAGGATTTCTACTTTCCCCTTAGCGCTTCATTGATCGTGTACTCTTGAGTGTAGCTCGGGCTGAGAATGACGCAGCCATGGGAAAGTTGACAGATAAGCCTATCTAGTGACAGCCCATCATAGGCTAGCTGGGTGAGCTTGCAACTTGTACCATGTCGGAGTTTGATTTTCCCCATAGGGTTTCATTGATCGTGTACTCTTGAGTGTAGCTCGGGCTGAGAAGGTCGCAGCCATGGGAAAGTTAACAGTTAAGCCTATCTAGTGACAACCCATCATAGGCTAGCTGGGTGATCTTGCAACTTGTATCATGCCGGAGTTTGATTTTCACCATAGGGTTTCATTGATCGCTCACTCGGCAACTTGTATGAAGCAGGATTTCTACTTTCCCCTTAGCGCTTCATTGATCGTGTACTCTTGAGTGTAGCTCGGGCTGAGAATGACGCAGCCATGGGAAAGTTGACAGTTAAGCCTATCTAGTGACAGCCCATCATAGGCTAGCTGGGTGAGCTTGCAACTTGTACCATGTCGGAGTTTGATTTTCCCCATAGGGTTTCATTGATCGTGTACTCTTGAGTGTAGCTCGGGCTGAGAAGGTCGCAGCCATGGGAAAGTTGACAGTTAAGCCTATCTAGTGACAACCCATCATAGGCTAGCTGGGTGATCTTGCAACTTGTATCATGCCGGAGTTTGATTTTCACCATAGGGTTTCATTGATCGCTTACTCGGCAACTTGTATGAAGCAGGATTTCTACTTTCCCCTTAGCGCTTCATTGATCGTGTACTCTTGAGTGTAGATCGGGCTGAGAATGACGCAGCCATGGGAAAGTTGACAGTTAAGCCTATCTAGTGACAGCACATCATAGGCTAGCTGGGTGAGCTTGCAACTTGTACCATGTCGGAGTTTGATTTTCCCCATAGGGTTTCATTGATTGTGTACTCTTGAGTGTAGCTCGGGCTGAGAAGGTCGCAGCCATGGGAAAGTTGACAGTTAAGCCTATCTAGTGACAACCCATCATAGGCTAGCTGGGTGATCTTGCAACTTGTATCATGCCGGAGTTTGATTTTCACCATAGGGTTTCATTGATTGCTTACTCGGCATTTTGTATGAAGCAGGATTTCTACTTTCCCCTTAGCGCTTCATTGATCGTGTACTCTTGAGTGTAGCTCGGGCTGAGAATGACGCAGCCATGGGAAAGTTGACAGTTAAGCCTATCTAGTGACAGCCCATCATAGGCTAGCTGGGTGAGCTTGCAACTTGTACCATGTCGGAGTTTGATTTTCCCCATAGGGTTTCATTGATCGTGTACTCTTGAGTGTAGCTCGGGCTGAGAAGGTCGCAGCCATGGGAAAGTTGACAGTTAAGCCTATCTAGTGACAACCCATCATAGGCTAGCTGGGTGATCTTGCAACTTGTATCATGCCGGAGTTTGATTTTCACCATAGGGTTTCATTGATCGCTCACTCGGCAACTTGTATGAAGCAGGATTTCTACTTTCCCCTTAGCGCTTCATTGATCGTGTACTCTTGAGTGTAGATCGGGCTGAGAATGACGCAGCCATGGGAAAGTTGACAGTTAAGCCTATCTAGTAACAGCCCATCATAGGCTAGCTGGGTGATCTTGTAACTTGTACCATGTCGGAGTTTGATTTTCCCCATAGGGTTTCATTGATCGTGTACTCTTGAGTGTAGCTCGGGGCTGAGAAGGTCGCAGCCATGGGAAAGTTGACAGTTAAGCCTATCTAGTGACAACCCATCATAGGCTAGCTGGGTGATCTTGCAACTTGTATCATGCCGGAGTTTGATTTTCACCATAGGGTTTCATTGATCGCTTACTCGGCAACTTGTATGAAGCAGGATTTCTACTTTCCCCTTAGCGCTTCATTGATCGTGTACTCTTGAGTGTAGATCGGGCTGAGAATGGCGCAGCCATGGGAAAGTTGACAGTTAAGCCTATCTAGTGACAGCCCATCATAGGCTAGCTGGGTGATCTTGAAACTTGTACCATGTCGGAGTTTGATTTTCCCCATAGGGTTTCATTGATCGTGTACTCTTGAGTGTAGCTCGGGCTGAGAAGGTCGCAGCCATGGGAAAGTTGACAGTTAAGCCTATCTAGTGACAACCCATCATAGGCTAGCTGGGTGATCTTGCAACTTGTATCATGCCGGAGTTTGATTTTCACCATAGGGTTTCATTGATCGCTCACTCGGCAACTTGTATCAAGCAGGATTTCTACTTTCCCCTTAGCGCTTCATTGATCGTGTACTCTTGAGTGTAGATCGGGCTGAGAATGACGCAGCCATGGGAAAGTTGACAGTTAAGCCTATCTAGTGACAGCCCATCATAGGCTAGCTGGGTGATCTTGAAACTTGTACCATGTCGGAGTTTGATTTTCCCCATAGGGTTTCATTGATCGTGTACTCTTGAGTGTAGCTCGGGCTGAGAAGGTCGCAGCCATGGGAAAGTTGACAGTTAAGCCTATCTAGTGACAACCCATCATAGGCTAGCTGGGTGATCTTGCAACTTGTATTATGCCGGAGTTTGATTTTCACCATAGGGTTTCATTGATCGCTTACTCGGCAACTTGTATGAAGCAGGATTTCTACTTTCCCCTTAGCGCTTCATTGATCGTGTACTCTTGAGTGTAGCTCGGGCTGAGAATGACGCAGCCATGGGAAAGTTGACAGTTAAGCCTATCTAGTGACAGCCCATCATAGGCTAGCTGGGTGAGCTTGCAACTTGTACCATGTCGGAGTTTGATTTTCCCCATAGGGTTTCATTGATCGTGTACTCTTGAGTGTAGCTCGGGCTGAGAAGGTCGCAGCCATGGGAAAGTTGACAGTTAAGCCTATCTAGTGACAACCCATCATAGGCTAGCTGGGTGATCTTGCAACTTGTATCATGCCGGAGTTTGATTTTCACCATAGGGTTTCATTGATCGCTCACTCGGCAACTTGTATCAAGCAGGATTTCTACTTTCCCCTTAGCGCTTCATTGATCGTGTACTCTTGAGTGTAGATCGGGCTGAGAATGACGCAGCCATGGGAAAGTTGACAGTTAAGCCTATCTAGTGACAGCCCATCATAGGCTAGCTGGGTGATCTTGAAACTTGTACCATGTCGGAGTTTGATTTTCCCCATAGGGTTTCATTGATCGTTGTACTCTTGAGTGTAGCTCGGGCTGAGAAGGTCGCAGCCATGGGAAAGTTGACAGTTAAGCCTATCTAGTGACAACCCATCATAGGCTAGCTGGGTGATCTTGCAACTTGTATTATGCCGGAGTTTGATTTTCACCATAGGGTTTCGTTGATCGCTTACTCGGCAACTTGTATGAAGCAGGATTTCTACTTTCCCCTTAGCGCTTCATTGATCGTGTACTCTTGAGTGTAGCTCGGGCTGAGAATGACGCAGCCATGGGAAAGTTGACAGTTAAGCCTATCTAGTGACAGCCCATCATAGGCTAGCTGGGTGAGCTTGCAACTTGTACCATGTCGGAGTTTGATTTTCCCCATAGGGTTTCATTGATCGTGTACTCTTGAGTGTAGCTCGGGCTGAGAAGGTCGCAGCCATGGGAAAGTTGACAGTTAAGCCTATCTAGTGACAACCCATCATAGGCTAGCTGGGTGATCTTGCAACTTGTATCATGCCGGAGTTTGATTTTCACCATAGGGTTTCATTGATCGCTTACTCGGCATTTTGTATGAAGCAGGATTTCTACTTTCCCCTTAGCGCTTCATTGATCGTGTACTCTTGAGTGTAGCTCGGGCTGAGAATGACGCAGCCATGGGAAAGTTGACAGTTAAGCCTATCTAGTGACAGCCCATCATAGGCTAGCTGGGTGAGCTTGCAACTTGTACCATGTCGGAGTTTGATTTTCCCCATAGGGTTTCATTGATCGTGTACTCTTGAGTGTAGCTCGGGCTGAGAAGGTCGCAGCCATGGGAAAGTTGACAGTTAAGCCTATCTAGTGACAACCCATCATAGGCTAGCTGGGTGATCTTGCAACTTGTATCATGCCGGAGTTTGATTTTCACCATAGGGTTTCATTGATCGCTCACTCGGCAACTTGTATGAAGCAGGATTTCTACTTTCCCCTTAGCGCTTCATTGATCGTGTACTCTTGAGTGTAGATCGGGCTGAGAATGACGCAGCCATGGGAAAGTTGACAGTTAAGCCTATCTAGTGACAGCCCATCATAGGCTAGCTGGGTGATCTTGTAACTTGTACCATGTCGGAGTTTGATTTTCCCCATAGGGTTTCATTGATCGTGTACTCTTGAGTGTAGCTCGGGCTGAGAAGGTCGCAGCCATGGGAAAGTTGACAGTTAAGCCTATCTAGTGACAACCCATCATAGGCTAGCTGGGTGATCTTGCAACTTGTATCATGCCGGAGTTTGATTTTCACCATAGGGTTTCATTGATCGCTTACTCGGCAACTTGTATGAAGCAGGATTTCTACTTTCCCCTTAGCGCTTCATTGATCGTGTACTCTTGAGTGTAGATCGGGCTGAGAATGACGCAGCCATGGGAAAGTTGACAGTTAAGCCTATCTAGTGACAGCCCATCATAGGCTAGCTGGGTGAGCTTGCAACTTGTACCATGTCGGAGTTTGATTTTCCCCATAGGGTTTCATTGATCGTGTACTCTTGAGTGTAGCTCGGGCTGAGAAGGTCGCAGCCATGGGAAAGTTGACAGTTAAGCCTATCTAGTGACAACCCATCATAGGCTAGCTGGGTGATCTTGCAACTTGTATCATGCCGGAGTTTGATTTTCACCATAGGGTTTCATTGATCGCTCACTCGGCAACTTGTATCAAGCAGGATTTCTACTTTCCCCTTAGCGCTTCATTGATCGTGTACTCTTGAGTGTAGCTCGGGCTGAGAATGACGCAGCCATGGGAAAGTTGACAGATAAGCCTATCTAGTGACAGCCCATCATAGGCTAGCTGGGTGAGCTTGCAACTTGTACCATGTCGGAGTTTGATTTTCCCCATAGGGTTTCATTGATCGTGTACTCTTGAGTGTAGCTCGGGCTGAGAAGGTCGCAGCCATGGGAAAGTTGACAGTTAAGCCTATCTAGTGACAACCCATCATAGGCTAGCTGGGTGATCTTGCAACTTGTATCATGCCGGAGTTTGATTTTCACCATAGGGTTTCATTGATCGCTCACTCGGCAACTTGTATCAAGCAGGATTTCTACTTTCCCCTTAGCGCTTCATTGATCGTGTACTCTTGAGTGTAGCTCGGGCTGAGAATGACGCAGCCATAAGAAAGTTGACAGATAAGCCTATCTAGTGACAGCCCATCATAGGCTAGCTGGGTGAGCTTGCAACTTGTACCATGTCGGAGTTTGATTTTCCCCATAGGGTTTCATTGATCGTGTACTCTTGAGTGTAGCTCGGGCTGAGAAGGTCGCAGCCATGGGAAAGTTAACAGTTAAGCCTATCTAGTGACAACCCATCATAGGCTAGCTGGGTGATCTTGCAACTTGTATCATGCCGGAGTTTGATTTTCACCATAGGGTTTCATTGATCGCTCACTCGGCAACTTGTATGAAGCAGGATTTCTACTTTCCCCTTAGCGCTTCATTGATCGTGTACTCTTGAGTGTAGCTCGGGCTGAGAATGACGCAGCCATGGGAAAGTTGACAGTTAAGCCTATCTAGTGACAGCCCATCATAGGCTAGCTGGGTGAGCTTGCAACTTGTACCATGTCGGAGTTTGATTTTCCCCATAGGGTTTCATTGATCGTGTACTCTTGAGTGTAGCTCGGGCTGAGAAGGTCGCAGCCATGGGAAAGTTGACAGTTAAGCCTATCTAGTGACAACCCATCATAGGCTAGCTGGGTGATCTTGCAACTTGTATCATGCCGGAGTTTGATTTTCACCATAGGGTTTCATTGATCGCTTACTCGGCAACTTGTATGAAGCAGGATTTCTACTTTCCCCTTAGCGCTTCATTGATCGTGTACTCTTGAGTGTAGATCGGGCTGAGAATGACGCAGCCATGGGAAAGTTGACAGTTAAGCCTATCTAGTGACAGCACATCATAGGCTAGCTGGGTGAGCTTGCAACTTGTACCATGTCGGAGTTTGATTTTCCCCATAGGGTTTCATTGATTGTGTACTCTTGAGTGTAGCTCGGGCTGAGAAGGTCGCAGCCATGGGAAAGTTGACAGTTAAGCCTATCTAGTGACAACCCATCATAGGCTAGCTGGGTGATCTTGCAACTTGTATCATGCCGGAGTTTGATTTTCACCATAGGGTTTCATTGATTGCTTACTCGGCATTTTGTATGAAGCAGGATTTCTACTTTCCCCTTAGCGCTTCATTGATCGTGTACTCTTGAGTGTAGCTCGGGCTGAGAATGACGCAGCCATGGGAAAGTTGACAGTTAAGCCTATCTAGTGACAGCCCATCATAGGCTAGCTGGGTGAGCTTGCAACTTGTACCATGTCGGAGTTTGATTTTCCCCATAGGGTTTCATTGATCGTGTACACTTGAGTGTAGCTCGGGCTGAGAAGGTCGCAGCCATGGGAAAGTTGACAGTTAAGCCTATCTAGTGACAACCCATCATAGGCTAGCTGGGTGATCTTGCAACTTGTATCATGCCGGAGTTTGATTTTCACCATAGGGTTTCATTGATCGCTCACTCGGCAACTTGTATGAAGCAGGATTTCTACTTTCCCCTTAGCGCTTCATTGATCGTGTACTCTTGAGTGTAGATCGGGCTGAGAATGACGCAGCCATGGGAAAGTTGACAGTTAAGCCTATCTAGTAACAGCCCATCATAGGCTAGCTGGGTGATCTTGTAACTTGTACCATGTCGGAGTTTGATTTTCCCCATAGGGTTTCATTGATCGTGTACTCTTGAGTGTAGCTCGGGCTGAGAAGGTCGCAGCCATGGGAAAGTTGACAGTTAAGCCTATCTAGTGACAACCCATCATAGGCTAGCTGGGTGATCTTGCAACTTGTATCATGCCGGAGTTTGATTTTCACCATAGGGTTTCATTGATCGCTTACTCGGCAACTTGTATCAAGCAGGATTTCTACTTTCCCCTTAGCGCTTCATTGATCGTGTACTCTTGAGTATAGATCGGGCTGAGAATGACGCAGCCATGGGAAAGTTGACAGTTAAGCCTATCTAGTGACAGCCCATCATAGGCTAGCTGGGTGATCTTGAAACTTGTACCATGTCGGAGTTTGATTTTCCCCATAGGGTTTCATTGATCGTGTACTCTTGAGTGTAGCTCGGGCTGAGAAGGTCGCAGCCATGGGAAAGTTGACAGTTAAGCCTATCTAGTGACAACCCATCATAGGCTAGCTGGGTGATCTTGCAACTTGTATTATGCCGGAGTTTGATTTTCACCATAGGGTTTCATTGATCGCTTACTCGGCAACTTGTATGAAGCAGGATTTCTACTTTCCCCTTAGCGCTTCATTGATCGTGTACTCTTGAGTGTAGCTCGGGCTGAGAATGACGCAGCCATGGGAAAGTTGACAGTTAAGCCTATCTAGTGACAGCCCATCATAGGCTAGCTGGGTGAGCTTGCAAGTTGTACCATGTCGGAGTTTGATTTTCCCCATAGGGTTTCATTGATCGTGTACTCTTGAGTGTAGCTCGGGCTGAGAAGGTCGCAGCCATGGGAAAGTTGACAGTTAAGCCTATCTAGTGACAACCCATCATAGGCTAGCTGGGTGATCTTGCAACTTGTATCATGCCGGAGTTTGATTTTCACCATAGGGTTTCATTGATCGCTTACTCGGCATTTTGTATGAAGCAGGATTTCTACTTTCCCCTTAGCGCTTCATTGATCGTGTACTCTTGAGTGTAGCTCGGGCTGAGAATGACGCAGCCATGGGAAAGTTGACAGTTAAGCCTATCTAGTGACAGCCCATCATAGGCTAGCTGGGTGAGCTTGCAACTTGTACCATGTCGGAGTTTGATTTTCCCAATAGGGTTTCATTGATCGTGTACTCTTGAGTGTAGCTCGGGCTGAGAAGGTCGCAGCCATGGGAAAGTTGACAGTTAAGCCTATCTAGTGACAACCCATCATAGGCTAGCTGGGTGATCTTGCAACTTGTATCATGCCGGAGTTTGATTTTCACCATAGGGTTTCATTGATCGCTCACTCGGCAACTTGTATGAAGCAGGATTTCTACTTTCCCCTTAGCGCTTCATTGATCGTGTACTCTTGAGTGTAGATCGGGCTGAGAATGACGCAGCCATGGGAAAGTTGACAGTTAAGCCTATCTAGTGACAGCCCATCATAGGCTAGCTGGGTGATCTTGTAACTTGTACCATGTCGGAGTTTGATTTTCCCCATAGGGTTTCATTGATCGTGTACTCTTGAGTGTAGCTCGGGCTGAGAAGGTCGCAGCCATGGGAAAGTTGACAGTTAAGCCTATCTAGTGACAACCCATCATAGGCTAGCTGGGTGATCTTGCAACTTGTATCATGCCGGAGTTTGATTTTCACCATAGGGTTTCATTGATCGCTTACTCGGCAACTTGTATGAAGCAGGATTTCTACTTTCCCCTTAGCGCTTCATTGATCGTGTACTCTTGAGTGTAGATCGGGCTGAGAATGACGCAGCCATGGGAAAGTTGACAGTTAAGCCTATCTAGTGACAGCCCATCATAGGCTAGCTGGGTGAGCTTGCAACTTGTACCATGTCGGAGTTTGATTTTCCCCATAGGGTTTCATTGATCGTGTACTCTTGAGTGTAGCTCGGGCTGAGAAGGTCGCAGCCATGGGAAAGTTGACAGTTAAGCCTATCTAGTGACAACCCATCATAGGCTAGCTGGGTGATCTTGCAACTTGTATCATGCCGGAGTTTGATTTTCACCATAGGGTTTCATTGATCGCTCACTCGGCAACTTGTATCAAGCAGGATTTCTACTTTCCCCTTAGCGCTTCATTGATCGTGTACTCTTGAGTGTAGCTCGGGCTGAGAATGACGCAGCCATGGGAAAGTTGACAGATAAGCCTATCTAGTGACAGCCCATCATAGGCTAGCTGGGTGAGCTTGCAACTTGTACCATGTCGGAGTTTGATTTTCCCCATAGGGTTTCATTGATCGTGTACTCTTGAGTGTAGCTCGGGCTGAGAAGGTCGCAGCCATGGGAAAGTTAACAGTTAAGCCTATCTAGTGACAACCCATCATAGGCTAGCTGGGTGATCTTGCAACTTGTATCATGCCGGAGTTTGATTTTCACCATAGGGTTTCATTGATCGCTCACTCGGCAACTTGTATGAAGCAGGATTTCTACTTTCCCCTTAGCGCTTCATTGATCGTGTACTCTTGAGTGTAGCTCGGGCTGAGAATGACGCAGCCATGGGAAAGTTGACAGTTAAGCCTATCTAGTGACAGCCCATCATAGGCTAGCTGGGTGAGCTTGCAACTTGTACCATGTCGGAGTTTGATTTTCCCCATAGGGTTTCATTGATCGTGTACTCTTGAGTGTAGCTCGGGCTGAGAAGGTCGCAGCCATGGGAAAGTTGACAGTTAAGCCTATCTAGTGACAACCCATCATAGGCTAGCTGGGTGATCTTGCAACTTGTATCATGCCGGAGTTTGATTTTCACCATAGGGTTTCATTGATCGCTCACTCGGCAACTTGTATGAAGCAGGATTTCTACTTTCCCCTTAGCGCTTCATTGATCGTGTACTCTTGAGTGTAGATCGGGCTGAGAATGACGCAGCCATGGGAAAGTTGACAGTTAAGCCTATCTAGTGACAGCCCATCATAGGCTAGCTGGGTGATCTTGTAACTTGTACCATGTCGGAGTTTGATTTTCCCCATAGGGTTTCATTGATCGTGTACTCTTGAGTGTAGCTCGGGCTGAGAAGGTCGCAGCCATGGGAAAGTTGACAGTTAAGCCTATCTAGTGACAACCCATCATAGGCTAGCTGGGTGATCTTGCAACTTGTATCATGCCGGAGTTTGATTTTCACCATAGGGTTTCATTGATCGCTCACTCGGCAACTTGTATCAAGCAGGATTTCTACTTTCCCCTTAGCGCTTCATTGATCGTGTACTCTTGAGTGTAGATCGGGCTGAGAATGACGCAGCCATGGGAAAGTTGACAGTTAAGCCTATCTAGTGACAGCCCATCATAGGCTAGCTGGGTGATCTTGAAACTTGTACCATGTCGGAGTTTG
Organism: Leptodactylus fuscus; assembly: GCF_031893055.1. NCBI lineage: Eukaryota > Metazoa > Chordata > Amphibia > Anura > Leptodactylidae > Leptodactylus > Leptodactylus fuscus. The sequence goes on from NW_027440896.1 coordinate 32,982, forward strand.
ATTTTCCCCATAGGGTTTCATTGATCGTGTACTCTTGAGTGTAGCTCGGGCTGAGAAGGTCGCAGCCATGGGAAAGTTGACAGTTAAGCCTATCTAGTGACAACCCATCATAGGCTAGCTGGGTGATCTTGCAACTTGTATTATGCCGGAGTTTGATTTTCACCATAGGGTTTCATTGATCGCTTACTCGGCAACTTGTATGAAGCAGGATTTCTACTTTCCCCTTAGCGCTTCATTGATCGTGTACTCTTGAGTGTAGCTCGGGCTGAGAATGACGCAGCCATGGGAAAGTTGACAGTTAAGCCTATCTAGTGACAGCCCATCATAGGCTAGCTGGGTGAGCTTGCAACTTGTACCATGTCGGAGTTTGATTTTCCCCATAGGGTTTCATTGATCGTGTACTCTTGAGTGTAGCTCGGGCTGAGAAGGTCGCAGCCATGGGAAAGTTGACAGTTAAGCCTATCTAGTGACAACCCATCATAGGCTAGCTGGGTGATCTTGCAACTTGTATCATGCCGGAGTTTGATTTTCACCATAGGGTTTCATTGATCGCTTACTCGGCATTTTGTATGAAGCAGGATTTCTACTTTCCCCTTAGCGCTTCATTGATCGTGTACTCTTGAGTGTAGCTCGGGCTGAGAATGACGCAGCCATGGGAAAGTTGACAGTTAAGCCTATCTAGTGACAGCCCATCATAGGCTAGCTGGGTGAGCTTGCAACTTGTACCATGTCGGAGTTTGATTTTCCCCATAGGGTTTCATTGATCGTGTACTCTTGAGTGTAGCTCGGGCTGAGAAGGTCGCAGCCATGGGAAAGTTGACAGTTAAGCCTATCTAGTGACAACCCATCATAGGCTAGCTGGGTGATCTTGCAACTTGTATCATGCCGGAGTTTGATTTTCACCATAGGGTTTCATTGATCGCTCACTCGGCAACTTGTATGAAGCAGGATTTCTACTTTCCCCTTAGCGCTTCATTGATCGTGTACTCTTGAGTGTAGATCGGGCTGAGAATGACGCAGCCATGGGAAAGTTGACAGTTAAGCCTATCTAGTGACAGCCCATCATAGGCTAGCTGGGTGATCTTGTAACTTGTACCATGTCGGAGTTTGATTTTCCCCATAGGGTTTCATTGATCGTGTACTCTTGAGTGTAGCTCGGGCTGAGAAGGTCGCAGCCATGGGAAAGTTGACAGTTAAGCCTATCTAGTGACAACCCATCATAGGCTAGCTGGGTGATCTTGCAACTTGTATCATGCCGGAGTTTGATTTTCACCATAGGGTTTCATTGATCGCTTACTCGGCAACTTGTATGAAGCAGGATTTCTACTTTCCCCTTAGCGCTTCATTGATCGTGTACTCTTGAGTGTAGATCGGGCTGAGAATGACGCAGCCATGGGAAAGTTGACAGTTAAGCCTATCTAGTGACAGCCCATCATAGGCTAGCTGGGTGAGCTTGCAACTTGTACCATGTCGGAGTTTGATTTTCCCCATAGGGTTTCATTGATCGTGTACTCTTGAGTGTAGCTCGGGCTGAGAAGGTCGCAGCCATGGGAAAGTTGACAGTTAAGCCTATCTAGTGACAACCCATCATAGGCTAGCTGGGTGATCTTGCAACTTGTATCATGCCGGAGTTTGATTTTCACCATAGGGTTTCATTGATCGCTCACTCGGCAACTTGTATCAAGCAGGATTTCTACTTTCCCCTTAGCGCTTCATTGATCGTGTACTCTTGAGTGTAGCTCGGGCTGAGAATGACGCAGCCATGGGAAAGTTGACAGATAAGCCTATCTAGTGACAGCCCATCATAGGCTAGCTGGGTGAGCTTGCAACTTGTACCATGTCGGAGTTTGATTTTCCCCATAGGGTTTCATTGATCGTGTACTCTTGAGTGTAGCTCGGGCTGAGAAGGTCGCAGCCATGGGAAAGTTAACAGTTAAGCCTATCTAGTGACAACCCATCATAGGCTAGCTGGGTGATCTTGCAACTTGTATCATGCCGGAGTTTGATTTTCACCATAGGGTTTCATTGATCGCTCACTCGGCAACTTGTATGAAGCAGGATTTCTACTTTCCCCTTAGCGCTTCATTGATCGTGTACTCTTGAGTGTAGCTCGGGCTGAGAATGACGCAGCCATGGGAAAGTTGACAGTTAAGCCTATCTAGTGACAGCCCATCATAGGCTAGCTGGGTGAGCTTGCAACTTGTACCATGTCGGAGTTTGATTTTCCCCATAGGGTTTCATTGATCGTGTACTCTTGAGTGTAGCTCGGGCTGAGAAGGTCGCAGCCATGGGAAAGTTGACAGTTAAGCCTATCTAGTGACAACCCATCATAGGCTAGCTGGGTGATCTTGCAACTTGTATCATGCCGGAGTTTGATTTTCACCATAGGGTTTCATTGATCGCTTACTCGGCAACTTGTATGAAGCAGGATTTCTACTTTCCCCTTAGCGCTTCATTGATCGTGTACTCTTGAGTGTAGATCGGGCTGAGAATGACGCAGCCATGGGAAAGTTGACAGTTAAGCCTATCTAGTGACAGCACATCATAGGCTAGCTGGGTGAGCTTGCAACTTGTACCATGTCGGAGTTTGATTTTCCCCATAGGGTTTCATTGATTGTGTACTCTTGAGTGTAGCTCGGGCTGAGAAGGTCGCAGCCATGGGAAAGTTGACAGTTAAGCCTATCTAGTGACAACCCATCATAGGCTAGCTGGGTGATCTTGCAACTTGTATCATGCCGGAGTTTGATTTTCACCATAGGGTTTCATTGATTGCTTACTCGGCATTTTGTATGAAGCAGGATTTCTACTTTCCCCTTAGCGCTTCATTGATCGTGTACTCTTGAGTGTAGCTCGGGCTGAGAATGACGCAGCCATGGGAAAGTTGACAGTTAAGCCTATCTAGTGACAGCCCATCATAGGCTAGCTGGGTGAGCTTGCAACTTGTACCATGTCGGAGTTTGATTTTCCCCATAGGGTTTCATTGATCGTGTACTCTTGAGTGTAGCTCGGGCTGAGAAGGTCGCAGCCATGGGAAAGTTGACAGTTAAGCCTATCTAGTGACAACCCATCATAGGCTAGCTGGGTGATCTTGCAACTTGTATCATGCCGGAGTTTGATTTTCACCATAGGGTTTCATTGATCGCTCACTCGGCAACTTGTATGAAGCAGGATTTCTACTTTCCCCTTAGCGCTTCATTGATCGTGTACTCTTGAGTGTAGATCGGGCTGAGAATGACGCAGCCATGGGAAAGTTGACAGTTAAGCCTATCTAGTAACAGCCCATCATAGGCTAGCTGGGTGATCTTGTAACTTGTACCATGTCGGAGTTTGATTTTCCCCATAGGGTTTCATTGATCGTGTACTCTTGAGTGTAGCTCGGGCTGAGAAGGTCGCAGCCATGGGAAAGTTGACAGTTAAGCCTATCTAGTGACAACCCATCATAGGCTAGCTGGGTGATCTTGCAACTTGTATCATGCCGGAGTTTGATTTTCACCATAGGGTTTCATTGATCGCTTACTCGGCAACTTGTATGAAGCAGGATTTCTACTTTCCCCTTAGCGCTTCATTGATCGTGTACTCTTGAGTGTAGATCGGGCTGAGAATGACGCAGCCATGGGAAAGTTGACAGTTAAGCCTATCTAGTGACAGCCCATCATAGGCTAGCTGGGTGATCTTGAAACTTGTACCATGTCGGAGTTTGATTTTCCCCTTAGGGTTTCATTGATCGTGTACTCTTGAGTGTAGCTCGGGCTGAGAAGGTCGCAGCCATGGGAAAGTTGACAGTTAAGCCTATCTAGTGACAACCCATCATAGGCTAGCTGGGTGATCTTGCAACTTGTATCATGCCGGAGTTTGATTTTCACCATAGGGTTTCATTGATCGCTCACTCGGCAACTTGTATCAAGCAGGATTTCTACTTTCCCCTTAGCGCTTCATTGATCGTGTACTCTTGAGTGTAGATCGGGCTGAGAATGACGCAGCCATGGGAAAGTTGACAGTTAAGCCTATCTAGTGACAGCCCATCATAGGCTAGCTGGGTGATCTTGAAACTTGTACCATGTCGGAGTTTGATTTTCCCCATAGGGTTTCATTGATCGTGTACTCTTGAGTGTAGCTCGGGCTGAGAAGGTCGCAGCCATGGGAAAGTTGACAGTTAAGCCTATCTAGTGACAACCCATCATAGGCTAGCTGGGTGATCTTGCAACTTGTATTATGCCGGAGTTTGATTTTCACCATAGGGTTTTATTGATCGCTTACTCGGCAACTTGTATGAAGCAGGATTTCTACTTTCCCCTTAGCGCTTCATTGATCGTGTACTCTTGAGTGTAGCTCGGGCTGAGAATGACGCAGCCATGGGAAAGTTGACAGTTAAGCCTATCTAGTGACAGCCCATCATAGGCTAGCTGGGTGAGCTTGCAACTTGTACCATGTCGGAGTTTGATTTTCCCCATAGGGTTTCATTGATCGTGTACTCTTGAGTGTAGCTCGGGCTGAGAAGGTCGCAGCCATGGGAAAGTTGACAGTTAAGCCTATCTAGTGACAACCCATCATAGGCTAGCTGGGTGATCTTGCAACTTGTATCATGCCGGAGTTTGATTTTCACCATAGGGTTTCATTGATCGCTCACTCGGCAACTTGTATCAAGCAGGATTTCTACTTTCCCCTTAGCGCTTCATTGATCGTGTACTCTTGAGTGTAGATCGGGCTGAGAATGACGCAGCCATGGGAAAGTTGACAGTTAAGCCTATCTAGTGACAGCCCATCATAGGCTAGCTGGGTGATCTTGAAACTTGTACCATGTCGGAGTTTGATTTTCCCCATAGGGTTTCATTGATCGTGTACTCTTGAGTGTAGCTCGGGCTGAGAAGGTCGCAGCCATGGGAAAGTTGACAGTTAAGCCTATCTAGTGACAACCCATCATAGGCTAGCTGGGTGATCTTGCAACTTGTATTATGCCGGAGTTTGATTTTCACCATAGGGTTTCATTGATCGCTTACTCGGCAACTTGTATGAAGCAGGATTTCTACTTTCCCCTTAGCGCTTCATTGATCGTGTACTCTTGAGTGTAGCTCGGGCTGAGAATGACGCAGCCATGGGAAAGTTGACAGTTAAGCCTATCTAGTGACAGCCCATCATAGGCTAGCTGGGTGAGCTTGCAACTTGTACCATGTCGGAGTTTGATTTTCCCCATAGGGTTTCATTGATCGTGTACTCTTGAGTGTAGCTCGGGCTGAGAAGGTCGCAGCCATGGGAAAGTTGACAGTTAAGCCTATCTAGTGACAACCCATCATAGGCTAGCTGGGTGATCTTGCAACTTGTATCATGCCGGAGTTTGATTTTCACCATAGGGTTTCATTGATCGCTTACTCGGCATTTTGTATGAAGCAGGATTTCTACTTTCCCCTTAGCGCTTCATTGATCGTGTACTCTTGAGTGTAGCTCGGGCTGAGAATGACGCAGCCATGGGAAAGTTGACAGTTAAGCCTATCTAGTGACAGCCCATCATAGGCTAGCTGGGTGAGCTTGCAACTTATACCATGTCGGAGTTTGATTTTCCCCATAGGGTTTCATTGATCGTGTACTCTTGAGTGTAGCTCGGGCTGAGAAGGTCGCAGCCATGGGAAAGTTGACAGTTAAGCCTATCTAGTGACAACCCATCATAGGCTAGCTGGGTGATCTTGCAACTTGTATCATGCCGGAGTTTGATTTTCACCATAGGGTTTCATTGATCGCTCACTCGGCAACTTGTATGAAGCAGGATTTCTACTTTCCCCTTAGCGCTTCATTGATCGTGTACTCTTGAGTGTAGATCGGGCTGAGAATGACGCAGCCATGGGAAAGTTGACAGTTAAGCCTATCTAGTGACAGCCCATCATAGGCTAGCTGGGTGATCTTGTAACTTGTACCATGTCGGAGTTTGATTTTCCCCATAGGGTTTCATTGATCGTGTACTCTTGAGTGTAGCTCGGGCTGAGAAGGTCGCAGCCATGGGAAAGTTGACAGTTAAGCCTATCTAGTGACAACCCATCATAGGCTAGCTGGGTGATCTTGCAACTTGTATCATGCCGGAGTTTGATTTTCACCATAGGGTTTCATTGATCGCTTACTCGGCAACTTGTATGAAGCAGGATTTCTACTTTCCCCTTAGCGCTTCATTGATCGTGTACTCTTGAGTGTAGATCGGGCTGAGAATGACGCAGCCATGGGAAAGTTGACAGTTAAGCCTATCTAGTGACAGCCCATCATAGGCTAGCTGGGTGAGCTTGCAACTTGTACCATGTCGGAGTTTGATTTTCCCCATAGGGTTTCATTGATCGTGTACTCTTGAGTGTAGCTCGGGCTGAGAAGGTCGCAGCCATGGGAAAGTTGACAGTTAAGCCTATCTAGTGACAACCCATCATAGGCTAGCTGGGTGATCTTGCAACTTGTATCATGCCGGAGTTTGATTTTCACCATAGGGTTTCATTGATCGCTCACTCGGCAACTTGTATCAAGCAGGATTTCTACTTTCCCCTTAGCGCTTCATTGATCGTGTACTCTTGAGTGTAGCTCGGGCTGAGAAGGTCGCAGCCATGGGAAAGTTGACAGTTAAGCCTATCTAGTGACAACCCATCATAGGCTAGCTGGGTGATCTTGCAACTTGTATTATGCCGGAGTTTGATTTTCACCATAGGGTTTCATTGATCGCTTACTCGGCAACTTGTATGAAGCAGGATTTCTACTTTCCCCTTAGCGCTTCATTGATCGTGTACTCTTGAGTGTAGCTCGGGCTGAGAATGACGCAGCCATGGGAAAGTTGACAGTTAAGCCTATCTAGTGACAGCCCATCATAGGCTAGCTGGGTGAGCTTGCAACTTGTACCATGTCGGAGTTTGATTTTCCCCATAGGGTTTCATTGATCGTGTACTCTTGAGTGTAGCTCGGGCTGAGAAGGTCGCAGCCATGGGAAAGTTGACAGTTAAGCCTATCTAGTGACAACCCATCATAGGCTAGCTGGGTGATCTTGCAACTTGTATCATGCCGGAGTTTGATTTTCACCATAGGGTTTCATTGATCGCTTACTCGGCATTTTGTATGAAGCAGGATTTCTACTTTCCCCTTAGCGCTTCATTGATCGTGTACTCTTGAGTGTAGCTCGGGCTGAGAATGACGCAGCCATGGGAAAGTTGACAGTTAAGCCTATCTAGTGACAGCCCATCATAGGCTAGCTGGGTGAGCTTGCAACTTGTACCATGTCGGAGTTTGATTTTCCCAATAGGGTTTCATTGATCGTGTACTCTTGAGTGTAGCTCGGGCTGAGAAGGTCGCAGCCATGGGAAAGTTGACAGTTAAGCCTATCTAGTGACAACCCATCATAGGCTAGCTGGGTGATCTTGCAACTTGTATCATGCCGGAGTTTGATTTTCACCATAGGGTTTCATTGATCGCTCACTCGGCAACTTGTATGAAGCAGGATTTCTACTTTCCCCTTAGCGCTTCATTGATCGTGTACTCTTGAGTGTAGATCGGGCTGAGAATGACGCAGCCATGGGAAAGTTGACAGTTAAGCCTATCTAGTGACAGCCCATCATAGGCTAGCTGGGTGATCTTGTAACTTGTACCATGTCGGAGTTTGATTTTCCCCATAGGGTTTCATTGATCGTGTACTCTTGAGTGTAGCTCGGGCTGAGAAGGTCGCAGCCATGGGAAAGTTGACAGTTAAGCCTATCTAGTGACAACCCATCATAGGCTAGCTGGGTGATCTTGCAACTTGTATCATGCCGGAGTTTGATTTTCACCATAGGGTTTCATTGATCGCTTACTCGGCAACTTGTATGAAGCAGGATTTCTACTTTCCCCTTAGCGCTTCATTGATCGTGTACTCTTGAGTGTAGATCGGGCTGAGAATGACGCAGCCATGGGAAAGTTGACAGTTAAGCCTATCTAGTGACAGCCCATCATAGGCTAGCTGGGTGAGCTTGCAACTTGTACCATGTCGGAGTTTGATTTTCCCCATAGGGTTTCATTGATCGTGTACTCTTGAGTGTAGCTCGGGCTGAGAAGGTCGCAGCCATGGGAAAGTTGACAGTTAAGCCTATCTAGTGACAACCCATCATAGGCTAGCTGGGTGATCTTGCAACTTGTATCATGCCGGAGTTTGATTTTCACCATAGGGTTTCATTGATCGCTCACTCGGCAACTTGTATCAAGCAGGATTTCTACTTTCCCCTTAGCGCTTCATTGATCGTGTACTCTTGAGTGTAGCTCGGGCTGAGAATGACGCAGCCATGGGAAAGTTGACAGATAAGCCTATCTAGTGACAGCCCATCATAGGCTAGCTGGGTGAGCTTGCAACTTGTACCATGTCGGAGTTTGATTTTCCCCATAGGGTTTCATTGATCGTGTACTCTTGAGTGTAGCTCGGGCTGAGAAGGTCGCAGCCATGGGAAAGTTAACAGTTAAGCCTATCTAGTGACAACCCATCATAGGCTAGCTGGGTGATCTTGCAACTTGTATCATGCCGGAGTTTGATTTTCACCATAGGGTTTCATTGATCGCTCACTCGGCAACTTGTATGAAGCAGGATTTCTACTTTCCCCTTAGCGCTTCATTGATCGTGTACTCTTGAGTGTAGCTCGGGCTGAGAATGACGCAGCCATGGGAAAGTTGACAGTTAAGCCTATCTAGTGACAGCCCATCATAGGCTAGCTGGGTGAGCTTGCAACTTGTACCATGTCGGAGTTTGATTTTCCCCATAGGGTTTCATTGATCGTGTACTCTTGAGTGTAGCTCGGGCTGAGAAGGTCGCAGCCATGGGAAAGTTGACAGTTAAGCCTATCTAGTGACAACCCATCATAGGCTAGCTGGGTGATCTTGCAACTTGTATCATGCCAGAGTTTGATTTTCACCATAGGGTTTCATTGATCGCTCACTCGGCAACTTGTATGAAGCAGGATTTCTACTTTCCCCTTAGCGCTTCATTGATCGTGTACTCTTGAGTGTAGATCGGGCTGAGAATGACGCAGCCATGGGAAAGTTGACAGTTAAGCCTATCTAGTAACAGCCCATCATAGGCTAGCTGGGTGATCTTGTAACTTGTACCATGTCGGAGTTTGATTTTCCCCATAGGGTTTCATTGATCGTGTACTCTTGAGTGTAGCTCGGGCTGAGAAGGTCGCAGCCATGGGAAAGTTGACAGTTAAGCCTATCTAGTGACAACCCATCATAGGCTAGCTGGGTGATCTTGCAACTTGTATCATGCCGGAGTTTGATTTTCACCATAGGGTTTCATTGATCGCTTACTCGGCAACTTGTATCAAGCAGGATTTCTACTTTCCCCTTAGCGCTTCATTGATCGTGTACTCTTGAGTGTAGATCGGGCTGAGAATGACGCAGCCATGGGAAAGTTGACAGTTAAGCCTATCTAGTGACAGCCCATCATAGGCTAGCTGGGTGATCTTGAAACTTGTACCATGTCGGAGTTTGATTTTCCCCATAGGGTTTCATTGATCGTGTACTCTTGAGTGTAGCTCGGGCTGAGAAGGTCGCAGCCATGGGAAAGTTGACAGTTAAGCCTATCTAGTGACAACCCATCATAGGCTAGCTGGGTGATCTTGCAACTTGTATTATGCCGGAGTTTGATTTTCACCATAGGGTTTCATTGATCGCTTACTCGGCAACTTGTATGAAGCAGGATTTCTACTTTCCCCTTAGCGCTTCATTGATCGTGTACTCTTGAGTGTAGCTCGGGCTGAGAATGACGCAGCCATGGGAAAGTTGACAGTTAAGCCTATCTAGTGACAGCCCATCATAGGCTAGCTGGGTGAGCTTGCAACTTGTACCATGTCGGAGTTTGATTTTCCCCATAGGGTTTCATTGATCGTGTACTCTTGAGTGTAGCTCGGGCTGAGAAGGTCGCAGCCATGGGAAAGTTGACAGTTAAGCCTATCTAGTGACAACCCATCATAGGCTAGCTGGGTGATCTTGCAACTTGTATCATGCCGGAGTTTGATTTTCACCATAGGGTTTCATTGATCGCTCACTCGGCAACTTGTATCAAGCAGGATTTCTACTTTCCCCTTAGCGCTTCATTGATCGTGTACTCTTGAGTGTAGATCGGGCTGAGAATGACGCAGCCATGGGAAAGTTGACAGTTAAGCCTATCTAGTGACAGCCCATCATAGGCTAGCTGGGTGATCTTGAAACTTGTACCATGTCGGAGTTTGATTTTCCCCATAGGGTTTCATTGATCGTGTACTCTTGAGTGTAGCTCGGGCTGAGAAGGTCGCAGCCATGGGAAAGTTGACAGTTAAGCCTATCTAGTGACAACCCATCATAGGCTAGCTGGGTGATCTTGCAACTTGTATTATGCCGGAGTTTGATTTTCACCATAGGGTTTCATTGATCGCTTACTCGGCAACTTGTATGAAGCAGGATTTCTACTTTCCCCTTAGCGCTTCATTGATCGTGTACTCTTGAGTGTAGCTCGGGCTGAGAATGACGCAGCCATGGGAAAGTTGACAGTTAAGCCTATCTAGTGACAGCCCATCATAGGCTAGCTGGGTGAGCTTGCAACTTGTACCATGTCGGAGTTTGATTTTCCCCATAGGGTTTCATTGATCGTGTACTCTTGAGTGTAGCTCGGGCTGAGAAGGTCGCAGCCATGGGAAAGTTGACAGTTAAGCCTATCTAGTGACAACCCATCATAGGCTAGCTGGGTGATCTTGCAACTTGTATCATGCCGGAGTTTGATTTTCACCATAGGGTTTCATTGATCGCTTACTCGGCATTTTGTATGAAGCAGGATTTCTACTTTCCCCTTAGCGCTTCATTGATCGTGTACTCTTGAGTGTAGCTCGGGCTGAGAATGACGCAGCCATGGGAAAGTTGACAGTTAAGCCTATCTAGTGACAGCCCATCATAGGCTAGCTGGGTGATCTTGTAACTTGTACCATGTCGGAGTTTGATTTTCCCCATAGGGTTTCATTGATCGTGTACTCTTGAGTGTAGCTCGGGCTGAGAAGGTCGCAGCCATGGGAAAGTTGACAGTTAAGCCTATCTAGTGACAACCCATCATAGGCTAGCTGGGTGATCTTGCAACTTGTATCATGCCGGAGTTTGATTTTCACCATAGGGTTTCATTGATCGCTTACTCGGCAACTTGTATGAAGCAGGATTTCTACTTTCCCCTTAGCGCTTCATTGATCGTGTACTCTTGAGTGTAGATCGGGCTGAGAATGACGCAGCCATGGGAAAGTTGACAGTTAAGCCTATCTAGTGACAGCCCATCATAGGCTAGCTGGGTGAGCTTGCAACTTGTACCATGTCGGAGTTTGATTTTCCCCATAGGGTTTCATTGATCGTGTACTCTTGAGTGTAGCTCGGGCTGAGAAGGTCGCAGCCATGGGAAAGTTGACAGTTAAGCCTATCTAGTGACAACCCATCATAGGCTAGCTGGGTGATCTTGCAACTTGTATCATGCCGGAGTTTGATTTTCACCATAGGGTTTCATTGATCGCTCACTCGGCAACTTGTATCAAGCAGGATTTCTACTTTCCCCTTAGCGCTTCATTGATCGTGTACTCTTGAGTGTAGATCGGGCTGAGAATGACGCAGCCATGGGAAAGTTGACAGTTAAGCCTATCTAGTGACAGCCCATCATAGGCTAGCTGGGTGATCTTGAAACTTGTACCATGTCGGAGTTTGATTTTCCCCATAGGGTTTCATTGATCGTGTACTCTTGAGTGTAGCTCGGGCTGAGAAGGTCGCAGCCATGGGAAAGTTGACAGTTAAGCCTATCTAGTGACAACCCATCATAGGCTAGCTGGGTGATCTTGCAACTTGTACCATGTCGGAGTTTGATTTTCCCCATAGGGTTTCATTGATCGTGTACTCTTGAGTGTAGCTCGGGCTGAGAAGGTCGCAGCCATGGGAAAGTTGACAGTTAAGCCTATCTAGTGACAACCCATCATAGGCTAGCTGGGTGATCTTGCAACTTGTATCATGCCGGAGTTTGATTTTCACCATAGGGTTTCATTGATCGCTTACTCGGCATTTTGTATGAAGCAGGATTTCTACTTTCCCCTTAGCGCTTCATTGATCGTGTACTCTTGAGTGTAGCTCGGGCTGAGAATGACGCAGCCATGGGAAAGTTGACAGTTAAGCCTATCTAGTGACAGCCCATCATAGGCTAGCTGGGTGAGCTTGCAACTTGTACCATGTCGGAGTTTGATTTTCCCAATAGGGTTTCATTGATCGTGTACTCTTGAGTGTAGCTCGGGCTGAGAAGGTCGCAGCCATGGGAAAGTTGACAGTTAAGCCTATCTAGTGACAACCCATCATAGGCTAGCTGGGTGATCTTGCAACTTGTATCATGCCGGAGTTTGATTTTCACCATAGGGTTTCATTGATCGCTCACTCGGCAACTTGTATGAAGCAGGATTTCTACTTTCCCCTTAGCGCTTCATTGATCGTGTACTCTTGAGTGTAGATCGGGCTGAGAATGACGCAGCCATGGGAAAGTTGACAGTTAAGCCTATCTAGTGACAGCCCATCATAGGCTAGCTGGGTGATCTTGTAACTTGTACCATGTCGGAGTTTGATTTTCCCCATAGGGTTTCATTGATCGTGTACTCTTGAGTGTAGCTCGGGCTGAGAAGGTCGCAGCCATGGGAAAGTTGACAGTTAAGCCTATCTAGTGACAACCCATCATAGGCTAGCTGGGTGATCTTGCAACTTGTATCATGCCGGAGTTTGATTTTCACCATAGGGTTTCATTGATCGCTTACTCGGCAACTTGTATGAAGCAGGATTTCTACTTTCCCCTTAGCGCTTCATTGATCGTGTACTCTTGAGTGTAGATCGGGCTGAGAATGACGCAGCCATGGGAAAGTTGACAGTTAAGCCTATCTAGTGACAGCCCATCATAGGCTAGCTGGGTGAGCTTGCAACTTGTACCATGTCGGAGTTTGATTTTCCCCATAGGGTTTCATTGATCGTGTACTCTTGAGTGTAGCTCGGGCTGAGAAGGTCGCAGCCATGGGAAAGTTGACAGTTAAGCCTATCTAGTGACAACCCATCATAGGCTAGCTGGGTGATCTTGCAACTTGTATCATGCCGGAGTTTGATTTTCACCATAGGGTTTCATTGATCGCTCACTCGGCAACTTGTATCAAGCAGGATTTCTACTTTCCCCTTAGCGCTTCATTGATCGTGTACTCTTGAGTGTAGCTCGGGCTGAGAATGACGCAGCCATGGGAAAGTTGACAGATAAGCCTATCTAGTGACAGCCCATCATAGGCTAGCTGGGTGAGCTTGCAACTTGTACCATGTCGGAGTTTGATTTTCCCCATAGGGTTTCATTGATCGTGTACTCTTGAGTGTAGCTCGGGCTGAGAAGGTCGCAGCCATGGGAAAGTTAACAGTTAAGCCTATCTAGTGACAACCCATCATAGGCTAGCTGGGTGATCTTGCAACTTGTATCATGCCGGAGTTTGATTTTCACCATAGGGTTTCATTGATCGCTCACTCGGCAACTTGTATGAAGCAGGATTTCTACTTTCCCCTTAGCGCTTCATTGATCGTGTACTCTTGAGTGTAGATCGGGCTGAGAATGACGCAGCCATGGGAAAGTTGACAGTTAAGCCTATCTAGTGACAGCCCATCATAGGCTAGCTGGGTGATCTTGAAACTTGTACCATGTCGGAGTTTGATTTTCCCCATAGGGTTTCATTGATCGTGTACTCTTGAGTGTAGCTCGGGCTGAGAAGGTCGCAGCCATGGGAAAGTTGACAGTTAAGCCTATCTAGTGACAACCCATCATAGGCTAGCTGGGTGATCTTGCAACTTGTATTATGCCGGAGTTTGATTTTCACCATAGGGTTTCATTGATCGCTTACTCGGCAACTTGTATGAAGCAGGATTTCTACTTTCCCCTTAGCGCTTCATTGATCGTGTACTCTTGAGTGTAGCTCGGGCTGAGAATGACGCAGCCATGGGAAAGTTGACAGTTAAGCCTATCTAGTGACAGCCCATCATAGGCTAGCTGGGTGAGCTTGCAACTTGTACCATGTCGGAGTTTGATTTTCCCCATAGGGTTTCATTGATCGTGTACTCTTGAGTGTAGCTCGGGCTGAGAAGGTCGCAGCCATGGGAAAGTTGACAGTTAAGCCTATCTAGTGACAACCCATCATAGGCTAGCTGGGTGATCTTGCAACTTGTATCATGCCGGAGTTTGATTTTCACCATAGGGTTTCATTGATCGCTTACTCGGCATTTTGTATGAAGCAGGATTTCTACTTTCCCCTTAGCGCTTCATTGATCGTGTACTCTTGAGTGTAGCTCGGGCTGAGAATGACGCAGCCATGGGAAAGTTGACAGTTAAGCCTATCTAGTGACAGCCCATCATAGGCTAGCTGGGTGAGCTTGCAACTTGTACCATGTCGGAGTTTGATTTTCCCCATAGGGTTTCATTGATCGTGTACTCTTGAGTGTAGCTCGGGCTGAGAAGGTCGCAGCCATGGGAAAGTTGACAGTTAAGCCTATCTAGTGACAACCCATCATAGGCTAGCTGGGTGATCTTGCAACTTGTATCATGCCGGAGTTTGATTTTCACCATAGGGTTTCATTGATCGCTCACTCGGCAACTTGTATGAAGCAGGATTTCTACTTTCCCCTTAGCGCTTCATTGATCGTGTACTCTTGAGTGTAGATCGGGCTGAGAATGACGCAGCCATGGGAAAGTTGACAGTTAAGCCTATCTAGTGACAGCCCATCATAGGCTAGCTGGGTGATCTTGTAACTTGTACCATGTCGGAGTTTGATTTTCCCCATAGGGTTTCATTGATCGTGTACTCTTGAGTGTAGCTCGGGCTGAGAAGGTCGCAGCCATGGGAAAGTTGACAGTTAAGCCTATCTAGTGACAACCCATCATAGGCTAGCTGGGTGATCTTGCAACTTGTATCATGCCGGAGTTTGATTTTCACCATAGGGTTTCATTGATCGCTTACTCGGCAACTTGTATGAAGCAGGATTTCTACTTTCCCCTTAGCGCTTCATTGATCGTGTACTCTTGAGTGTAGATCGGGCTGAGAATGACGCAGCCATGGGAAAGTTGACAGTTAAGCCTATCTAGTGACAGCCCATCATAGGCTAGCTGGGTGAGCTTGCAACTTGTACCATGTCGGAGTTTGATTTTCCCCATAGGGTTTCATTGATCGTGTACTCTTGAGTGTAGCTCGGGCTGAGAAGGTCGCAGCCATGGGAAAGTTGACAGTTAAGCCTATCTAGTGACAACCCATCATAGGCTAGCTGGGTGATCTTGCAACTTGTATCATGCCGGAGTTTGATTTTCACCATAGGGTTTCATTGATCGCTCACTCGGCAACTTGTATCAAGCAGGATTTCTACTTTCCCCTTAGCGCTTCATTGATCGTGTACTCTTGAGTGTAGCTCGGGCTGAGAAGGTCGCAGCCATGGGAAAGTTGACAGTTAAGCCTATCTAGTGACAACCCATCATAGGCTAGCTGGGTGATCTTGCAACTTGTATTATGCCGGAGTTTGATTTTCACCATAGGGTTTCATTGATCGCTTACTCGGCAACTTGTATGAAGCAGGATTTCTACTTTCCCCTTAGCGCTTCATTGATCGTGTACTCTTGAGTGTAGCTCGGGCTGAGAATGACGCAGCCATGGGAAAGTTGACAGTTAAGCCTATCTAGTGACAGCCCATCATAGGCTAGCTGGGTGAGCTTGCAACTTGTACCATGTCGGAGTTTGATTTTCCCCATAGGGTTTCATTGATCGTGTACTCTTGAGTGTAGCTCGGGCTGAGAAGGTCGCAGCCATGGGAAAGTTGACAGTTAAGCCTATCTAGTGACAACCCATCATAGGCTAGCTGGGTGATCTTGCAACTTGTATCATGCCGGAGTTTGATTTTCACCATAGGGTTTCATTGATCGCTTACTCGGCATTTTGTATGAAGCAGGATTTCTACTTTCCCCTTAGCGCTTCATTGATCGTGTACTCTTGAGTGTAGCTCGGGCTGAGAATGACGCAGCCATGGGAAAGTTGACAGTTAAGCCTATCTAGTGACAGCCCATCATAGGCTAGCTGGGTGAGCTTGCAACTTGTACCATGTCGGAGTTTGATTTTCCCAATAGGGTTTCATTGATCGTGTACTCTTGAGTGTAGCTCGGGCTGAGAAGGTCGCAGCCATGGGAAAGTTGACAGTTAAGCCTATCTAGTGACAACCCATCATAGGCTAGCTGGGTGATCTTGCAACTTGTATCATGCCGGAGTTTGATTTTCACCATAGGGTTTCATTGATCGCTCACTCGGCAACTTGTATGAAGCAGGATTTCTACTTTCCCCTTAGCGCTTCATTGATCGTGTACTCTTGAGTGTAGATCGGGCTGAGAATGACGCAGCCATGGGAAAGTTGACAGTTAAGCCTATCTAGTGACAGCCCATCATAGGCTAGCTGGGTGATCTTGTAACTTGTACCATGTCGGAGTTTGATTTTCCCCATAGGGTTTCATTGATCGTGTACTCTTGAGTGTAGCTCGGGCTGAGAAGGTCGCAGCCATGGGAAAGTTGACAGTTAAGCCTATCTAGTGACAACCCATCATAGGCTAGCTGGGTGATCTTGCAACTTGTATCATGCCGGAGTTTGATTTTCACCATAGGGTTTCATTGATCGCTTACTCGGCAACTTGTATGAAGCAGGATTTCTACTTTCCCCTTAGCGCTTCATTGATCGTGTACTCTTGAGTGTAGATCGGGCTGAGAATGACGCAGCCATGGGAAAGTTGACAGTTAAGCCTATCTAGTGACAGCCCATCATAGGCTAGCTGGGTGAGCTTGCAACTTGTACCATGTCGGAGTTTGATTTTCCCCATAGGGTTTCATTGATCGTGTACTCTTGAGTGTAGCTCGGGCTGAGAAGGTCGCAGCCATGGGAAAGTTGACAGTTAAGCCTATCTAGTGACAACCCATCATAGGCTAGCTGGGTGATCTTGCAACTTGTATCATGCCGGAGTTTGATTTTCACCATAGGGTTTCATTGATCGCTTACTCGGCAACTTGTATGAAGCAGGATTTCTACTTTCCCCTTAGCGCTTCATTGATCGTGTACTCTTGAGTGTAGCTCGGGCTGAGAATGACGCAGCCATGGGAAAGTTGACAGTTAAGCCTATCTAGTGACAGCCCATCATAGGCTAGCTGGGTGAGCTTGCAACTTGTACCATGTCGGAGTTTGATTTTCCCCATAGGGTTTCATTGATCGTGTACTCTTGAGTGTAGCTCGGGCTGAGAAGGTCGCAGCCATGGGAAAGTTGACAGTTAAGCCTATCTAGTGACAACCCATCATAGGCTAGCTGGGTGATCTTGCAACTTGTATCATGCCGGAGTTTGATTTTCACCATAGGGTTTCATTGATCGCTTACTCGGCATTTTGTATGAAGCAGGATTTCTACTTTCCCCTTAGCGCTTCATTGATCGTGTACTCTTGAGTGTAGCTCGGGCTGAGAATGACGCAGCCATGGGAAAGTTGACAGTTAAGCCTATCTAGTGACAGCCCATCATAGGCTAGCTGGGTGAGCTTGCAACTTGTACCATGTCGGAGTTTGATTTTCCCCATAGGGTTTCATTGATCGTGTACTCTTGAGTGTAGCTCGGGCTGAGAAGGTCGCAGCCATGGGAAAGTTGACAGTTAAGCCTATCTAGTGACAACCCATCATAGGCTAGCTGGGTGATCTTGCAACTTGTATCATGCCGGAGTTTGATTTTCACCATAGGGTTTCATTGATCGCTCACTCGGCAACTTGTATGAAGCAGGATTTCTACTTTCCCCTTAGCGCTTCATTGATCGTGTACTCTTGAGTGTAGATCGGGCTGAGAATGACGCAGCCATGGGAAAGTTGACAGTTAAGCCTATCTAGTGACAGCCCATCATAGGCTAGCTGGGTGATCTTGTAACTTGTACCATGTCGGAGTTTGATTTTCCCCATAGGGTTTCATTGATCGTGTACTCTTGAGTGTAGCTCGGGCTGAGAAGGTCGCAGCCATGGGAAAGTTGACAGTTAAGCCTATCTAGTGACAACCCATCATAGGCTAGCTGGGTGATCTTGCAACTTGTATCATGCCGGAGTTTGATTTTCACCATAGGGTTTCATTGATCGCTTACTCGGCAACTTGTATGAAGCAGGATTTCTACTTTCCCCTTAGCGCTTCATTGATCGTGTACTCTTGAGTGTAGATCGGGCTGAGAATGACGCAGCCATGGGAAAGTTGACAGTTAAGCCTATCTAGTGACAGCCCATCATAGGCTAGCTGGGTGAGCTTGCAACTTGTACCATGTCGGAGTTTGATTTTCCCCATAGGGTTTCATTGATCGTGTACTCTTGAGTGTAGCTCGGGCTGAGAAGGTCGCAGCCATGGGAAAGTTGACAGTTAAGCCTATCTAGTGACAACCCATCATAGGCTAGCTGGGTGATCTTGCAACTTGTATCATGCCGGAGTTTGATTTTCACCATAGGGTTTCATTGATCGCTCACTCGGCAACTTGTATCAAGCAGGATTTCTACTTTCCCCTTAGCGCTTCATTGATCGTGTACTCTTGAGTGTAGCTCGGGCTGAGAAGGTCGCAGCCATGGGAAAGTTGACAGTTAAGCCTATCTAGTGACAACCCATCATAGGCTAGCTGGGTGATCTTGCAACTTGTATTATGCCGGAGTTTGATTTTCACCATAGGGTTTCATTGATCGCTTACTCGGCAACTTGTATGAAGCAGGATTTCTACTTTCCCCTTAGCGCTTCATTGATCGTGTACTCTTGAGTGTAGCTCGGGCTGAGAATGACGCAGCCATGGGAAAGTTGACAGTTAAGCCTATCTAGTGACAGCCCATCATAGGCTAGCTGGGTGAGCTTGCAACTTGTACCATGTCGGAGTTTGATTTTCCCCATAGGGTTTCATTGATCGTGTACTCTTGAGTGTAGCTCGGGCTGAGAAGGTCGCAGCCATGGGAAAGTTGACAGTTAAGCCTATCTAGTGACAACCCATCATAGGCTAGCTGGGTGATCTTGCAACTTGTACCATGTCGGAGTTTGATTTTCCCCATAGGGTTTCATTGATCGTGTACTCTTGAGTGTAGCTCGGGCTGAGAAGGTCGCAGCCATGGGAAAGTTGACAGTTAAGCCTATCTAGTGACAACCCATCATAGGCTAGCTGGGTGATCTTGCAACTTGTATTATGCCGGAGTTTGATTTTCCCCATAGGGTTTCATTGATCGTGTACTCTTGAGTGTAGCTCGGGCTGAGAAGGTCGCAGCCATGGGAAAGTTGACAGTTAAGCCTATCTAGTGACAACCCATCATAGGCTAGCTGGGTGATCTTGCAACTTGTATCATGCCGGAGTTTGATTTTCACCATAGGGTTTCATTGATCGCTCACTCGGCAACTTGTATCAAGCAGGATTTCTACTTTCCCCTTAGCGCTTCATTGATCGTGTACTCTTGAGTGTAGCTCGGGCTGAGAAGGTCGCAGCCATGGGAAAGTTGACAGTTAAGCCTATCTAGTGACAACCCATCATAGGCTAGCTGGGTGATCTTGCAACTTGTATTATGCCGGAGTTTGATTTTCACCATAGGGTTTCATTGATCGCTTACTCGGCAACTTGTATGAAGCAGGATTTCTACTTTCCCCTTAGCGCTTCATTGATCGTGTACTCTTGAGTGTAGCTCGGGCTGAGAATGACGCAGCCATGGGAAAGTTGACAGTTAAGCCTATCTAGTGACAGCCCATCATAGGCTAGCTGGGTGAGCTTGCAACTTGTACCATGTCGGAGTTTGATTTTCCCCATAGGGTTTCATTGATCGTGTACTCTTGAGTGTAGCTCGGGCTGAGAAGGTCGCAGCCATGGGAAAGTTGACAGTTAAGCCTATCTAGTGACAACCCATCATAGGCTAGCTGGGTGATCTTGCAACTTGTATCATGCCGGAGTTTGATTTTCACCATAGGGTTTCATTGATCGCTTACTCGGCATTTTGTATGAAGCAGGATTTCTACTTTCCCCTTAGCGCTTCATTGATCGTGTACTCTTGAGTGTAGCTCGGGCTGAGAATGACGCAGCCATGGGAAAGTTGACAGTTAAGCCTATCTAGTGACAGCCCATCATAGGCTAGCTGGGTGAGCTTGCAACTTGTACCATGTCGGAGTTTGATTTTCCCAATAGGGTTTCATTGATCGTGTACTCTTGAGTGTAGCTCGGGCTGAGAAGGTCGCAGCCATGGGAAAGTTGACAGTTAAGCCTATCTAGTGACAACCCATCATAGGCTAGCTGGGTGATCTTGCAACTTGTATCATGCCGGAGTTTGATTTTCACCATAGGGTTTCATTGATCGCTCACTCGGCAACTTGTATGAAGCAGGATTTCTACTTTCCCCTTAGCGCTTCATTGATCGTGTACTCTTGAGTGTAGATCGGGCTGAGAATGACGCAGCCATGGGAAAGTTGACAGTTAAGCCTATCTAGTGACAGCCCATCATAGGCTAGCTGGGTGATCTTGTAACTTGTACCATGTCGGAGTTTGATTTTCCCCATAGAGTTTCATTGATCGTGTACTCTTGAGTGTAGCTCGGGCTGAGAAGGTCGCAGCCATGGGAAAGTTGACAGTTAAGCCTATCTAGTGACAACCCATCATAGGCTAGCTGGGTGATCTTGCAACTTGTATCATGCCGGAGTTTGATTTTCACCATAGGGTTTCATTGATCGCTTACTCGGCAACTTGTATGAAGCAGGATTTCTACTTTCCCCTTAGCGCTTCATTGATCGTGTACTCTTGAGTGTAGCTCGGGCTGAGAATGACGCAGCCATGGGAAAGTTGACAGTTAAGCCTATCTAGTGACAGCCCATCATAGGCTAGCTGGGTGAGCTTGCAACTTGTACCATGTCGGAGTTTGATTTTCCCCATAGGGTTTCATTGATCGTGTACTCTTGAGTGTAGCTCGGGCTGAGAAGGTCGCAGCCATGGGAAAGTTGACAGTTAAGCCTATCTAGTGACAACCCATCATAGGCTAGCTGGGTGATCTTGCAACTTGTATCATA
>NW_027440897.1:0-53939 GCF_031893055.1 Leptodactylus fuscus
TTATATATATGTATATACCCCCTGATGGCATCACCTGCTACAGAGCCCCCCCATATATATATATGTATATACCCCCTGATGACATCACCTGCTACAGAGCCCCCCCTATATATATATGTATATACCCCCTGATGACATCACCTACTACAGAGCCCCCCCATATATATATATGTATATACCCCCTGATGACATCACCTACTACAGAGCCCCCCCCCATATATATATATGTATATACCCCCTGATGACATCACCTGCTACAGAGCCCCCCCTATATATATATGTATATACCCCCTGATGACATCACCTACTACAGAGCCCCCCCCATATATATATATGTATATACCCCCTGATGGCATCACCTGCTACAGAGCCCCCCCCCATATATATATATGTATATACCCCCTGATGACATCACCTACTACAGAGCCCCCCCCATATATATATATGTATATACCCCCTGATGACATCACCTTCTACAGAGCCCCCCCCCTATATATATATGTATATACCCCCTGATGGCATCACCTGCTACAGAGCCCCCCCATATATATATATATGTATATACCCCCTGATGACATCACCTGCTACAGAGCCCCCCCCTATATATATATGTATATACCCCCTGATGGCATCACCTGCTACAGAGCCCCCCCCCATATATATATATGTATATACCCCCTGATGGCATCACCTGCTACAGAGCCCCCCCCCCATATATATATATGTATATACCCCCTGATGGCATCACCTGCTACAGAGCCCCCCCCTATATATATATGTATATACCCCCTGATGGCATCACCTGCTACAGAGCCCCCCCCCTATATCATATATATGTATATACCTCCTGATGGCATCACCTGCTACAGAGCCCCCCCCTATATATATATGTATATACCCCCTGATGGCATCACCTGCTACAGAGCCCCCCCCTATATATATATGTATATACCCCCTGATGGCATCACCTGCTACAGAGCCCCCCCCTATATATATATGTATATACCCCCTGATGGCATCACCTACTACAGAGCCCCCCCCCCTATATATATATGTATATACCCCCTGATGACATCACCTACTACAGAGCCCCCCCCTATATATATATGTATATACCCCCTGATGGCATCACCTACTACAGAGCCCCCCCCCCTATATATATATATGTATATACCCCCTGATGGCATCACCTGCTACAGAGCCCCCCCCTATATATATATGTATATACCCCCTGATGGCATCACCTGCTACAGAGCCCCCCCCTATATACACTGACCGGCCACTTTATTAGGTACACCATGCTAGTAACGGGTTGGACCCCCTTTTGCCTTCAGGACTGCCTCAATTCTTCGTGGCATAGATACAACAAGGTGCTGGAAGCATTCCTCAGAGATTTTGCTCCATATTGACATGATGGCGGCATCACACAGTTGCAGTCGCAGATTTGTCGGCTGCACATCCATGATGCGAATCTCCCGTTCCACCACATCCCAAAGATGCTCCTCTATTGGATTGAGATCTGGTGACTGTGGAGGCCATTGGAGTACAGTGAACTCATTGTCATGTTCAAGAAACCAGTCTGAGATGATTCCAGCTTTATGACATGGCATTGCATTATCCTGCTGAAAGTAGCCATCAGATGTTGGGTACATTGTGGTCATAAAGGGATGGACATGGTCAGCAACAATACTCAGGTAGGCTTTGGCGTTGCAACGATGCTCAATTGGTACCAAGGGGCCCAAAGAGTGCCAAGAAAATATTCCCCACACCATGACACCACCACCACCAGCCTGAACCGTTACCGATACAAGGCAGGATGGATCCATGCTTTCATGTTGTTGACGCCAAATTCTGACCCTACCATCCGAATGTCGCAGCAGAAATCGAGACTCATCAGACCAGGCAACGTTTTTTCCAATCTTCAATTGTCCAATTTCGATGAGCTTGTGCAAATTGTAGCCTCAGTTTCCTGTTCTTAGCTGAAAGGAGTGGCCCCCGGTGTGGTCTTCTGCTGCTGTAGCCCATCTGTAGCCTCAAAGTTGGACGTACTGTGCGGCGTTCAGAGATGCTCTTCTGGCTACCTTGGGTGTAACGGGTGGCTATTTGAGTCACTGTTGCCTTTCTATCAGCTGGAACCAGTCTGGCCATTCTCCTCTGACCTCTGGCATCAACAACGCATTTCCGCCCCCCACAGAACTGCCGCTCACTGGATGTTTTTTCTTTTTCGGACCATTCTCTGTAAACCCTAGAGATGGTTGTGCGTGAAAATCCCAGTAGATCAGCAGTTTCTGAAATACTCCGACCAGCCCTTCTGGCACCAACAACCATGCCACGTTCAAAGGCACTCAAATCACCTTTCTTCCCCCCCATACTGATGCTCGGTTTGAACTGCAGGAGATTGTCTTGACCATGTCTACATGCCGAAATGCACTGAGTTGCCGCCATGTGATTGGCTGATTAGAAATTAAGTGTTAACGAGCAGTTGGACAGGTGTACCTAATAAAGTGGCCGGTGAGTGTATATATATGTATATACCCCCTGATGGCATCACCTGCTACAGAGCCCCCCCATATATATATATGTATATACCCCCTGATGGCATCACCTGCTACAGAGCCCCCCCTATATATATGTATATACCCCCTGATGGCATCACCTGCTACAGAGCCCCCCCATATATATATATGTATATACCCCCTGATGGCATCACCTGCTACAGAGCCCCCCCCTATATATATATGTATATACCCCCTGATGGCATCACCTGCTACAGAGCCCCCCCCCTATATATATATGTATATACCCCCTGATGACATCACCTTCTACAGAGCCCCCCTATATATATATATGTATATACTCCCTGATGACATCACCTGCTACAGAGCCCCCCTATATATATATGTATATACCCCCTGATGACATCACCTGCTACAGAGCCCCTCCTATATATATATGTATATACCCCCTGATGGCATCACCTGCTACAGAGCCCCCCCTATATATTTATGTATATACCCCCTGATGGCATCACCTGCTACAGAGCCCCCCCTATATATATATGTATATACCCCCTGATGGCATCACCTACTACAGAGCCCCCCCCATATATATATATGTATATACCCCCTGATGACATCACCTGCTACAGAGCCCCCCCTATATATATATGTATATACCCCTGATGGCATCACCTGCTACAGAGCCCCCCCCTATATATATATGTATATACCCCCTGATGACATCACCTGCTACAGAGCCCCCCCCTATATATATATGTATATACCCCCTGATGACATCACCTGCTACAGAGCCCCCCCTATATATATATGTATATACCCCCTGATGGCATCACCTGCTACAGAGCCCCCCCCTATATATATATGTATATACCCCCTGATGACATCACCTGCTACAGAGCCCCCCCTATATATATATATGTATATACCCCTGATGACATCACCTGCTACAGAGCCCCCCCTATATATATATGTATATACCCCCTGATGGCATCACCTGCTACAGAGCCCCCCCCTATATATATATGTATATACCCCCTGATGGCATCACCTGCTACAGAGCCCCCCCCTATATATATATGTATATACCCCCTGATGACATCACCTGCTACAGAGCCCCCCCTATATATATATGTATATACCCCCTGATGGCATCACCTGCTACAGAGCCCCCCCTATATATATATGTATATACCCCCTGATGGCATCACCTGCTACAGAGCCCCCCCCTATATATATATGTATATACCCCCTGATGGCATCACCTGCTACAGAGCCCCCCCTATATATATATATGTATATACCCCCTGATGGCATCACCTGCTACAGAGCCCCCCCTATATATATATGTATATACCCCCTGATGGCATCACCTGCTACAGAGCCCCCCCTATATATATATGTATATACCCCCTGATGGCATCACCTGCTACAGAGCCCCCCCTATATATATATATGTATATACCCCCTGATGGCATCACCTGCTACAGAGCCCCCCTATATATATATGTATATACCCCCTGATGGCATCACCTGCTACAGAGCCCCCCCTATATATATATGTATATACCCCCTGATGGCATCACCTGCTACAGAGCCCCCCTATATATATATATATGTATATACCCCCTGATGGCATCACCTGCTACAGAGCCCCCCTATATATATATATGTATATACCCCCTGATGGCATCACCTGCTACACAGCCCCCCTATATATATATGTATATACCCCCTGATGGCATCACCTGCTACAGAGCCCCCCTATATATATATGTATATACCCCCTGATGGCATCACCTGCTACAGAGCCCCCCCTATATATATATGTATATACCCCCTGATGGCATCACCTGCTACAGAGCCCCCCTATATATATATATGTATATACCCCCTGATGGCATCACCTGCTACAGAGCCCCCCTATATATATATATGTATATACCCCCTGATGGCATCACCTGCTACAGAGCCCCCCCTATATATATATGTATATACCCCCTGATGGCATCACCTGCTACAGAGCCCCCCTATATATATATATATGTATATACCCCCTGATGGCATCACCTGCTACAGAGCCCCCCCTATATATATATATACTAGCTGTTACCCGTGACTTGGTCTGCGGTGATTGTAGCAGTGGGTATATACAGGGGTGGGTAAGGTTTTCGTACTGTGTATAAGGTCTGGGATATGAAATGTAACTTTGTATCTTGTTTTTGCTGTAATTCAGAGAATCCGTGAGACTTTTGTGTTGCAGTTACTTTGTATTAGAGCCGCTATATATACGGTGTTGGTATATACTGTACATAGTGACTTTGGGACAGAAGGATTTGAAGTTAACCCTTTCCCGCCGAAGGCATTTTTTGATTTTCGTTTTTGACTCCCCTCCTTCTAAACCCCATAACTTTTTTATTTCTCCGCTCCCAGAGCCATATGAGGTCTTAATTTTTCTTGGGACAAATTTTTCTTCCTGATGCCGCCATTATTTATTCTATATAATGTACTGGGAAGCAGGGAAAAAATTCAGAATGGGGTGGATTTGAAGAAAAAATGCATTTCTGCGACTTTCTTAGGGGCTTTGGTTTTATGGCGTTCACTGTGCAACCAAAATGACATGTCCCCTGTATTCTGTGTTTCGTTACGATTCCGGGGATACCAAATTTATATGGTTTTATTTACATTTTGACCCCTTAAAAAAAATCCAAAACTGTGTTAAAAAATTATTTTTTGAAAAGTCGCCATATTCTGACAGCCGTAACTTTTTTATACTTGCGTGTACGGGGATGTATAGGGCGTCTTTTTTTGCGGGACCGGGTGTACTTTGTAGTTCTACCATTTTCGGGAAATGTTATTGCTTTGATCACTTTTTATTAAAATTTTTATCAGAATCAAAACAGTGAAAAAATGGCGGTTTGACACTTTTGACCATTTTTCCCGCTACGGCGTTTACCGAACAGGAAAAATATTTGTATAGCTTTGTAGAGCGGGCGATTTCGGACGCGGGGATACCTAACATGTATGTGTTTCACAGTTTTTAACTACTTTTATATGTGTTCTAGGGAAAGGGGGGGATTTGAATTTTTAATCCTTTTTATTTATTTTTTTTAATTTTTTTTTACTTTTTTTAAACTTTTTTTTTGCATTTATTAGACCGCCTAGGGGTATTGACATGGGTGGGCGGTGTCACGGATTGTCAGAGCGGTGGGGGTCGGCAAACATGGCTGCTCCGGAGCGTTAAAGAGCGCCTCCTGGAGTATCGGTAAGGGGAGGGGCAGAGTGGTAAAGTCTATGTATATGTGATTGTGTGGGGTTAGGGGCGAGGCTGTAGAGGGCAATAGGAATTTTGTGGCTTGCTATGGTCCAAAGTGTGTGAGATTGCAGAGATAGTGATGTGAGTTTGGGGTTTGTGGGGGTCCTGGCACAAATGTATGTGCGCTATTGTGACGAAAAGTAGCCTATTGCGCAATCGGGTGTAATAACTATGTTTGTGGAAAATTTCAGCCAAATCGGTCGAGTGGGTTTTGCGTGATTGAGGAACAAACATCCAAACATCCAAACACACAAACTCACAAACTTTCACATTTATAATATTAATAGGATAAGTGACACAGGGTATATACAGTATAAGTATCGCCCCCTGCAGTCCTGTCAGATAATCCTCGCTGTCCCCAGATAATGATTACACAGCACAGACTCTGTATATAGTATATAAGTGACACAGGGTATATACAGTATAAGTATCGCCCCCTGCAGTCCTGTCAGATAATCCTCGCTGTCCCCCAGATAATGATTACACAGCACAGACTCTTATATAGTATATAAGTGACACAGGGTATATACAGTATAAGTATCGCCCCCTGCAGTCCTGTCAGATAATCCTCGCTGTCCCCCAGATAATGATTACACAGCACAGACTCTTATATAGTATATAAGTGACACAGGGTATATACAGTATAAGTATCGCCCCCTGCAGTCCTGTCAGATAATCCTCACTGTCCCCCAGATAATGATTACACAGCACAGACTCTGTATATAGTATATAAGTGACACAGGGTATATACAGTATAAGTATCGCCCCCTGCAGTCCTGTCAGATAATCCTCGCTGTCCCCAGATAATGATTACACAGCACAGACTCTTATATAGTATATAAGTGACACAGGGTATATACAGTATAAGTATCGCCCCCTGCAGTCCTGTCAGATAATCCTCACTGTCCCCCAGATAATGATTACACAGCACAGACTCTTATATAGTATATAAGTGACACAGGGTATATACAGTATAAGTATCGCCCCCTGCAGTCCTGTCAGATAATCCTCACTGTCCCCCAGATAATGATTACACAGCACAAACTCTTATATAGTATATAAGTGACACAGGGTATATACAGTATAAGTATCGCCCCCTGCAGTCCTGTCAGATAATCCTCGCTGTCCCCCAGATAATGATTACACAGCACAGACTCTTATATAGTATATAAGTGACACAGGGTATATACAGTATAAGTATCGCCCCCTGCAGTCCTGTCAGATAATCCTCGGTGTCCCCCAGATAATGATTACACAGCACAGACTCTTATATAGTATATAAGTGACACAGGGTATATACAGTATAAGTATCGCCCCCTGCAGTCCTGTCAGATAACCCTCGGTGTCCCCCAGATAATGATTACACAGCACAGACTCTTATATAGTATATAAGTGACACAGGGTATATACAGTATAAGTATCGCCCCCTGCAGTCCTGTCAGATAATCCTCGCTGTCCCCAGATAATGATTACACAGCACAGACTCTTATATAGTATATAAGTGACACAGGGTATATACAGTATAAGTATCGCCCCCTGCAGTCCTGTCAGATAATCCTCGCTGTCCCCAGATAATGATTACACAGCACAGACTCTGTATATAGTATATAAGTGACACAGGGTATATACAGTATAAGTAGCGCCCCCTGCAGTCCTGTCAGATAATCCTCACTGTCCCCCAGATAATGATTACACAGCACAGACTCTTATATAGTATATAAGTGACACAGGGTATATACAGTATAAGTATCGCCCCCCTGCAGTCCTGTCAGATAATCCTCGCTGTCCCCAGATAATGATTACACAGCACAGACTCTTATATAGTATATAAGTGACACAGGGTATATACAGTATAAGTATCGCCCCCTGCAGTCCTGTCAGATAATCCTCGCTGTCCCCCAGATAATGATTACACAGCACAGACTCTTATATAGTATATAAGTGACACAGGGTATATACAGTATAAGTATCGCCCCCTGCAGTCCTGTCAGATAATCCTCGGTGTCCCCCAGATAATGATTACACAGCACAAACTCTTATATAGTGTATAAGTGACCCAGGGTATATACAGTATAAGTATCACCCCCTGCAGTCCTGTCAGATAATCCTCGCTGTCCCCAGATAATGATTACACAGCACAGACTCTGTATATAGTATATAAGTGACCCAGGGTATATACAGTATAAGTATCGCCCCCTGCAGTCCTGTCAGATAATCCTCGCTGTCCCCCAGATAATGATTACACAGCACAGACTCTTATATAGTATATAAGTGACACAGGGTATATACAGTATAAGTATCGCCCCCTGCAGTCCTGTCAGATAATCCTCGGTGTCCCCCAGATAATGATTACACAGCACAGACTCTTATATAGTATATAAGTGACACAGGGTATATACAGTATAAGTATCGCCCCCTACAGTCCTGTCAGATAATCCTCGGTGTCCCCCAGATAATGATTACACAGCACAAACTCTTATATAGTGTATAAGTGACCCAGGGTATATACAGTATAAGTATCACCCCCTGCAGTCCTGTCAGATAATCCTCGGTGTCCCCCAGATAATGATTACACAGCACAGACTCTTATATAGTATATAAGTGACACAGGGTATATACAGTATAAGTATCGCCCCCTGCAGTCCTGACAGATAATACTCGCTGTCCCCCAGATAATGATTACACAGCACAGACTCTTATATAGTATATAAGTGACACAGGGTATATACAGTATAAGTATCGCCCCCTGCAGTCCTGACAAATAATCCTCGCTGTCCCCCAGATAATGATTACACAGCACAGACTCTTATATAGTATATAAGTGACACAGGGTATATACAGTATAAGTATCGCCCCCTGCAGTCCTGACAGATAATACTCGCTGTCCCCCAGATAATGATTACACAGCACAGACTCTTATATAGTATATAAGTGACACAGGGTATATACAGTATAAGTATCGCCCCCTGCAGTCTTGTCAGATAATCCTCGCTGTCCCCCAGATAATGATTACACAGCACAGACTCTTATATAGTATATAAGTGACACAGGGTATATACAGTATAAGTATCGCCCCCTGCAGTCTTGTCAGATAATCCTCGCTGTCCCCCAGATAATGATTACACAGCACAGACTCTTATATAGTATATAAGTGACACAGGGTATATACAGTATAAGTATCGCCCCCTGCAGTCCTGTCAGATAATCCTCGCTGTCCCCCAGATAATGATTACACAGCACAGACTCTTATATAGTATATAAGTGACACAGGGTATATACAGTATAAGTATCGCCCCCAGCAGTCCTGTCAGATAATCCTCAGTGTCCCCCAGATAATGATTAAACAGCACAGACTCTTATATAGTATATAAGTGACACAGGGTATATACAGTATAAGTATCGCCCCCTGCAGTCCTGTCAGATAATCCGCGCTGTCCCCAGATAATGATTACACAGCACAGACTCTTATATAGTATATAAGTGACACAGGGTATATACAGTATAAGTATCGCCCCCTGCAGTCCTGTCAGATAATCCTCGGTGTCCCCCAGATAATGATTACACAGCACAGACTCTTATATAGTATATAAGTGACACAGGGTATATACAGTATAAGTATCGCCCCCTGCAGTCCTGTCAGATAATCCTCGCTGTCCCCAGATAATGATTACACAGCACAGACTCTTATATAGTATATAAGTGACACAGGGTATATACAGTATAAGTATCGCCCCCTGCAGTCCTGTCAGATAATCCTCGCTGTCCCCCAGATAATGATTATACAGCACAGACTCTGTATATAGTATATAAGTGACACAGGGTATATACAGTATAAGTATTGCCCCCTGCAGTCCTGTCAGATAATCCTCGCTGTCCCCCAGATAATGATTACACAGCACAGACTCTTATATAGTATATAAGTGACACAGGGTATATACAGTATAAGTATCGCCCCCTGCAGTCCTGTCAGATAATCCTCAGTGTCCCCCAGATAATGATTAAACAGCACAGACTCTTATATAGTATATAAGTGACACAGGGTATATACAGTATAAGTATCGCCCCCTGCAGTCCTGTCAGATAATCCGCGCTGTCCCCAGATAATGATTACACAGCACAGACTCTTATATAGTATATAAGTGACACAGGGTATATACAGTATAAGTATCGCCCCCTGCAGTCCTGTCAGATAATCCTCGGTGTCCCCCAGATAATGATTACACAGCACAGACTCTTATATAGTATATAAGTGACACAGGGTATATACAGTATAAGTATCGCCCCCTGCAGTCCTGTCAGATAATCCTCGCTGTCCCCAGATAATGATTACACAGCACAGACTCTTATATAGTATATAAGTGACACAGGGTATATACAGTATAAGTATCGCCCCCTGCAGTCCTGTCAGATAATCCTCGCTGTCCCCCAGATAATGATTATACAGCACAGACTCTGTATATAGTATATAAGTGACACAGGGTATATACAGTATAAGTATCGCCCCCTGCAGTCCTGTCAGATAATCCTCGCTGTCCCCCAGATAATGATTACACAGCACAGACTCTTATATAGTATATAAGTGACACAGGGTATATACAGTATAAGTATCGCCCCCTGCAGTCCTGTCAGATAATCCTCGTTGTCCCCAGATAATGATTACAGGCACAGACTCTTATATAGTATATAAGTGACACAGGGTATATACAGTATAAGTATCGCCCCCTGCAGTCCTGTCAGATAATCCTCGCTGTCCCCAGATAATGATTACACAGCACAGACTCTTATATAGTATATAAGTGACACAGGGTATATACAGTATAAGTATCGCCCCCTGCAGTCCTGTCAGATAATCCTCGCTGTCCCCCAGATAATGATTACACAGCACAGACTCTTATATAGTATATAAGTGACACAGGGTATATACAGTATAAGTATCGCCCCCTGCAGTCCTGTCAGATAATCCTCGCTGTCCCCAGATAATGATTACACAGCACAGACTCTGTATATAGTATATAAGTGACACAGGGTATATACAGTATAAGTATCGCCCCCTGCAGTCCTGTCAGATAATCCTCACTGTCCCCCAGATAATGATTACACAGCACAGACTCTTATATAGTATATAAGTGACACAGGGTATATACAGTATAAGTATCGCCCCCTGCAGTCCTGTCAGATAATCCTCGCTGTCCCCAGATAATGATTACACAGCACAGACTCTTATATAGTATATAAGTGACACAGGGTATATACAGTATAAGTATCGCCCCCTGCAGTCCTGACAGATAATACTCGCTGTCCCCCAGATAATGATTACACAGCACAGACTCTTATATAGTATATAAGTGACACAGGGTATATACAGTATAAGTATCGCCCCCTGCAGTCTTGTCAGATAATCCTCGCTGTCCCCCAGATAATGATTACACAGCACAGACTCTTATATAGTATATAAGTGACACAAGGTATATACAGTATAAGTATCGCCCCCTGCAGTCCTGTCAGATAATCCTCGCTGTCCCCCAGATAATGATTACACAGCACAGACTCTTATATAGTATATAAGTGACACAGGGTATATACAGTATAAGTATCGCCCCCTGCAGTCCTGTCAGATAATCCTCGCTGTCCCCCAGATAATGATTACACAGCACAGACTCTTATATAGTATATAAGTGACACAAGGTATATACAGTATAAGTATCGCCCCCTGCAGTCCTGTCAGATAATCCTCGCTGTCCCCCAGATAATGATTACACAGCACAGACTCTTATATAGTATATAAGTGACACAGGGTATATACAGTATAAGTATCGCCCCCTGCAGTCCTGTCAGATAATCCGCGCTGTCCCCAGATAATGATTACACTGCACAGACTCTTTTATAGTATATAAGTGACACAGGGTATATACAGTATAAGTATCGCCCCCTGCAGTCCTGTCAGATAATCCTCGCTGTCCCCAGATAATGATTACACAGCACAGACTCTTATATAGTATATAAGTGACACAGGGTATATACAGTATAAGTATCGCCCCCTGCAGTCCTGTCAGATAATCCTCGCTGTCCCCCAGATAATGATTATACAGCACAGACTCTGTATATAGTATACAAGTGACACAGGGTATATACAGTATAAGTATCGCCCCCTGCAGTCCTGTCAGATAATCCTCGCTGTCCCCCAGATAATGATTACACAGCACAGACTCTTATATAGTATATAAGTGACACAGGGTATATACAGTATAAGTATCGCCCCCTGCAGTCCTGTCAGATAATCCTCGCTGTCCCCAGATAATGATTACAGGCACAGACTCTTATATAGTATATAAGTGACACAGGGTATATACAGTATAAGTATCGCCCCCTGCAGTCCTGTCAGACAATCCTCGCTGTCCCCAGATAATGATTACACAGCACAGACTCTTATATAGTATATAAGTGACACAGGGTATATACAGTATAAGTATCGCCCCCTGCAGTCCTGTCAGATAATCCTCACTGTCCCCCAGATAATGATTACACAGCACAGACTCTTATATAGTATATAAGTGACACAGGGTATATACAGTATAAGTATCGCCCCCTGCAGTCCTGTCAGATAATCCTCACTGTCCCCCAGATAATGATTACACAGCACAGACTCTTATATAGTATATAAGTGACACAGGGTATATACAGTATAAGTATCGCCCCCTGCAGTCCTGTCAGATAATCCTCGCTGTCCCCAGATAATGATTACACAGCACAGACTCTTATATAGTATATAAGTGACACAGGGTATATACAGTATAAGTATCGCCCCCTGCAGTCCTGTCAGATAATCCTCGCTGTCCCCCAGATAATGATTACACAGCATATACTCTTATATAGTATATAAGTGACACAAGGTATATACAGTATAAGTATCGCCCCCTGCAGTCCTGTCAGATAATCCTCGCTGTCCCCCAGATAATGATTACACAGCACAAACTCTTATATAGTATATAAGTGACACAGGGTATATATAGTATAAGTATCGCCCCCTGCAGTCCTGACAGATAATCCTCGCTGTCCCCCAGATAATGATTACACAGCACAGACTCTTATATAGTATATAAGTGACACAGGGTATATACAGTATAAGTATCGCCCCCTGCAGTCCTGTCAGATAATCCTCACTGTCCCCCAGATAATGATTACACAGCACAGACTCTTATATAGTATATAAGTGACACAGGGTATATACAGTATAAGTATCGCCCCCTGCAGTCCTGTCAGATAATCCTCGCTGTCCCCAGATAATGATTACACAGCACAGACTCTTATATAGTATATAAGTGACACAGGGTATATACAGTATAAGTATCGCCCCCTGCAGTCCTGTCAGATAATCCTCACTGTCCCCCAGATAATGATTACACAGCACAGACTCTTATATAGTATATAAGTGACACAGGGTATATACAGTATAAGTATCGCCCCCTGCAGTCCTGTCAGATAATCCTCGCTGTCCCCCAGATAATGATTACACAGCACAAACTCTTATATAGTATATAAGTGACACAGGGTATATATAGTATAAGTATCGCCCCCTGCAGTCCTGACAGATAATCCTCGCTGTCCCCCAGATAATGATTACACAGCACAGACTCTTATATAGTATATAAGTGACACAGGGTATATACAGTATAAGTATCGCCCCCTGCAGTCCTGTCAGATAATCCTCGCTGTCCCCAGATAATGATTACACAGCACAGACTCTTATATAGTATATAAGTGACACAGGGTATATACAGTATAAGTATCGCCCCCTGCAGTCCTGTCAGATAATCCTCGCTGTCCCCCAGATAATGATTACACAGCACAAACTCTTATATAGTATATAAGTGACACAGGGTATATATAGTATAAGTATCGCCCCCTGCAGTCCTGACAGATAATCCTCGCTGTCCCCCAGATAATGATTACACAGCACAAACTCTTATATAGTATATAAGTGACACAGGGTATATATAGTATAAGTATCGCCCCCTGCAGTCCTGACAGATAATCCTCGCTGTCCCCCAGATAATGATTACACAGCACAGACTCTTATATAGTATATAAGTGACACAGGGTATATACAGTATAAGTATCGCCCCCTGCAGTCCTGTCAGAT
This sequence comes from Leptodactylus fuscus, assembly GCF_031893055.1. Taxonomy (NCBI): domain Eukaryota; kingdom Metazoa; phylum Chordata; class Amphibia; order Anura; family Leptodactylidae; genus Leptodactylus; species Leptodactylus fuscus. Next base: position 13,973 of record NW_027440897.1, read on the forward strand.
AATCCTCACTGTCCCCCAGATAATGATTACACAGCACAGACTCTTATATAGTATATAAGTGACACAGGGTATATACAGTATAAGTATCGCCCCCTGCAGTCCTGTCAGATAATCCTCGCTGTCCCCAGATAATGATTACACAGCACAGACTCTTATATAGTATATAAGTGACACAGGGTATATACAGTATAAGTATCGCCCCCTGCAGTCCTGTCAGATAATCCTCGCTGTCCCCCAGATAATGATTACACAGCACAGACTCTTATATAGTATATAAGTGACACAGGGTATATACAGTATAAGTATCGCCCCCTGCAGTCCTGTCAGATAATCCTCGCTGTCCCCCAGATAATGATTACACAGCACAGACTCTTATATAGTATATAAGTGACACAGGGTATATACAGTATAAGTATCGCCCCCTGCAGTCCTGTCAGATAATCCTCGCTGTCCCCCAGATAATGATTACACAGCACAAACTCTTATATAGTATATAAGTGACACAGGGTATATATAGTATAAGTATCGCCCCCTGCAGTCCTGACAGATAATCCTCGCTGTCCCCCAGATAATGATTACACAGCACAGACTCTTATATAGTATATAAGTGACACAGGGTATATACAGTATAAGTATCGCCCCCTGCAGTCCTGTCAGATAATCCTCGCTGTCCCCAGATAATGATTACACAGCACAGACTCTTATATAGTATATAAGTGACACAGGGTATATACAGTATAAGTATCGCCCCCTGCAGTCCTGTCAGATAATCCTCGCTGTCCCCAGATAATGATTACACAGCACAGACTCTTATATAGTATATAAGTGACACAGGGTATATACAGTATAAGTATCGCCCCCTGCAGTTCTGTCAGATAATCCTTGCTGTCCCCAGATAATGATTACATAGCACAGACTCTTATATAGTATATAAGTGACACAGGGTATATACAGTATAAGTATCGCCCCCTGCAGTCCTGTCAGATAATCCTCACTGTCCCCCAGATAATGATTACACAGCACAGACTCTTATATAGTATATAAGTGACACAGGGTATATACAGTATAAGTATCGCCCCCTGCAGTCCTGTCAGATAATCCTCGCTGTCCCCAGATAATGATTACACAGCACAGACTCTTATATAGTATATAAGTGACACAGGGTATATACAGTATAAGTATCGCCCCCTGCAGTCCTGTCAGATAATCCTCGCTGTCCCCAGATAATGATTACACAGCACAGACTCTTATATAGTATATAAGTGACACAGGGTATATACAGTATAAGTATCGCCCCCTGCAGTTCTGTCAGATAATCCGCGCTGTCTCCCAGATAATGATTACACAGCACAGACTCTTATATAGTATATAAGTGACACAGGGTATATACAGTATAAGTATCACCCCCTGCAGTCCTGTCAGATAATCCTCGCTGTCCCCCAGATAATGATTACACAGCACAGACTCTTATATAGTATATGTGATACAGGGTATATACAGTATAAGTATCGCCCCCTGCAGTCCTGTCAGATAATCCTCGCTGTCCCCAGATAATGATTACACAGCACAAACTCTTATATAGTATATAAGTGACACAGGGTATATACAGTATAAGTATCGCCCCCTGCAGTCCTGTCAGATAATCCTCACTGTCCCCCAGATAATGATTACACAGCACAGACTCTTATATAGTATATAAGTGACACAGGGTATATACAGTATAAGTATCGCCCCCTGCAGTCCTGACAGATAATACTCGCTGTCCCCCAGATAATGATTACACAGCACAGACTCTTATATAGTATATAAGTGACACAGGGTATATACAGTATAAGTATCGCCCCCTGCAGTCCTGACAGATAATCCTCGCTTTCCCCCAGATAATGATTACACAGCACAGACTCTTATATAGTATATAAGTGACACAGGGTATATACAGTATAAGTATCGCCCCCTACAGTCCTCTCAGATAATCCTCGCTGTCCCCAGATAATGATTACACAGCACAGACTCTTATATAGTATATAAGTGACACAGGGTATATACAGTATAAGTATCGCCCCCTGCAGTCCAGTCAGATAATCCTCGCTGTCCCCAGATAATGATTACACAGCACAGACTCTTATATAGTATATAAGTGACACAGGGTATATACAGTATAAGTATCGCCCCCTGCAGTCCTGTCAGATAATCCTCGCTGTCCCCAGATAATGATTACACAGCACAGACTCTTATATAGTATATAAGTGACACAGGGTATATACAGTATAAGTATCGCCCCCTGCAGTCCTGTCAGATAATCCTCGCTGTCCCCAGATAATGATTACACAGCACAGACTCTTATATAGTATATAAGTGACACAGGGTATATACAGTATAAGTATCGCCCCCTGCAGTTCTGTCAGATAATCCTTGCTGTCCCCAGATAATGATTACACAGCACAGACTCTTATATAGTATATAAGTGACACAGGGTATATACAGTATAAGTATCGCCCCCTGCAGTCCTGTCAGATAATCCTCACTGTCCCCCAGATAATGATTACACAGCACAGACTCTTATATAGTATATAAGTGACACAGGGTATATACAGTATAAGTATCGCCCCCTGCAGTCCTGTCAGATAATCCTCGCTGTCCCCAGATAATGATTACACAGCACAGACTCTTATATAGTATATATGTGACACAGGGTATATACAGTATAAGTATCGCCCCCTGCAGTCCTGTCAGATAATCCTCGCTGTCCCCAGATAATGATTACACAGCACAGACTCTTATATAGTATATAAGTGACACAGGGTATATACAGTATAAGTATCGCCCCCTGCAGTCCTGTCAGATAATCCTCGCTGTCCCCAGATAATGATTACACAGCACAGACTCTTATATAGTATATAAGTGACACAGGGTATATACAGTATAAGTATCGCCCCCTGCAGTTCTGTCAGATAATCCTTGCTGTCCCCAGATAATGATTACACAGCACAGACTCTTATATAGTATATAAGTGACACAGGGTATATACAGTATAAGTATCGCCCCCTGCAGTCCTGTCAGATAATCCTCACTGTCCCCCAGATAATGATTACACAGCACAGACTCTTATATAGTATATAAGTGACACAGGGTATATACAGTATAAGTATCGCCCCCTGCAGTCCTGTCAGATAATCCTCGCTGTCCCCAGATAATGATTACACAGCACAGACTCTTATATAGTATATATGTGACACAGGGTATATACAGTATAAGTATCGCCCCCTGCAGTCCTGTCAGATAATCCTCGCTGTCCCCAGATAATGATTACACAGCACAGACTCTTATATAGTATATAAGTGACACAGGGTATATACAGTATAAGTATCGCCCCCTGCAGTTCTGTCAGATAATCCGCGCTGTCTCCCAGATAATGATTACACAGCACAGACTCTTATATAGTATATAAGTGACACAGGGTATATACAGTATAAGTATCACCCCCTGCAGTCCTGTCAGATAATCCTCGCTGTCCCCCAGATAATGATTACACAGCACAGACTCTTATATAGTATATGTGACACAGGGTATATACAGTATAAGTATCGCCCCCTGCAGTCCTGTCAGATAATCCTCGCTGTCCCCAGATAATGATTACACAGCACAAACTCTTATATAGTATATAAGTGACACAGGGTATATACAGTATAAGTATCGCCCCCTGCAGTCCTGTCAGATAATCCTCACTGTCCCCCAGATAATGATTACACAGCACAGACTCTTATATAGTATATAAGTGACACAGGGTATATACAGTATAAGTATCGCCCCCTGCAGTCCTGACAGATAATACTCGCTGTCCCCCAGATAATGATTACACAGCACAGACTCTTATATAGTATATAAGTGACACAGGGTATATACAGTATAAGTATCGCCCCCTGCAGTCCTGACAGATAATCCTCGCTGTCCCCCAGATAATGATTACACAGCACAGACTCTTATATAGTATATAAGTGACACAGGGTATATACAGTATAAGTATCGCCCCCTACAGTCCTGTCAGATAATCCTCGCTGTCCCCAGATAATGATTACACAGCACAGACTCTTATATAGTATATAAGTGACACAGGGTATATACAGTATAAGTATCGCCCCCTGCAGTCCAGTCAGATAATCCTCGCTGTCCCCAGATAATGATTACACAGCACAGACTCTTATATAGTATATAAGTGACACAGGGTATATACAGTATAAGTATCGCCCCCTGCAGTCCTGTCAGATAATCCTCGCTGTCCCCAGATAATGATTACACAGCACAGACTCTTATATAGTATATAAGTGACACAGGGTATATACAGTATAAGTATCGCCCCCTGCAGTCCCGTCAGATAATCCTCGCTGTCCCCCAGATAATGATTACACAGCACAGACTCTTATATAGTATATAAGTGACACAGGGTATATACAGTATAAGTATCGCCCCCTGCAGTCCCGTCAGATAATCCTCGGTGTCCCCCAGATAATGATTACACAGCACAGACTCTTATATAGTATATAAGTGACACAGGGTATATACAGTATAAGTATCGCCCCCTGCAATCCTGTCAGATAATCCTCGGTGTCTCCCAGATAATGATTACACAGCACAGACTCTTATATAGTATATAAGTGACACAGGGTATATACAGTATAAGTATCGCCCCCTGCAGTCCTGTCAGATAATCCTCGCTGTCCCCCAGATAATGATTACACAGCACAGACTCTTATATAGTATATAAGTGACACAGTGTATATACAGTATAAGTATCGCCCCCTACAGTCCTGTCAGATAATCCTCGCTGTCCCCAGATAATGATTACACAGCACAGACTCTTATATAGTATATAAGTGACACAGGGTATATACAGTATAAGTATCGCCCCCTGCAGTCCCGTCAGATAATCCTCGCTGTCCCCCAGATAATGATTACACAGCACAGACTCTTATATAGTATATAAGTGACACAGGGTATATACAGTATAAGTATCGCCCCTGCAGTCCCGTCAGATAATCCTCGCTGTCCCCCAGATAATGATTACACAGCACATACTCTTATATAGTATATAAGTGACACAGGGTATATACAGTATAAGTATCGCCCCCTGCAGTCCTGTCAGATAATCCTCGGTGTCTCCAGATAATGATTACACATCACAGACTCTTATATAGTATATAAGTGACACAGGGTATATACAGTATAAGTATCGCCCCTGCAGTCCCGTCAGATAATCCTCGCTGTCCCCCAGATAATGATTACACAGCACAAACTCTTATATAGTATATAAGTGACACAGGGTATATACAGTATAAGTATCGCCCCCTGCAGTCCTGTCAGATAATCCTCGCTGTCCCCCAGATAATGATTACACAGCACAGACTCTTATATAGTATATAAGTGACACAGGGTATATATAGTATAAGTATCGCCCCCTGCAGTCCTGTCATATAATCCTCGCTGTCCCCCAGATAATGATTACACAGCACAGACTCTTATATAGTATATAAGTGACACAGGGTATATACAGTATAAGTATCGCCCCCTGCAGTCCTGTCAGATAATCCTCGCTGTCCCCCAGATAATGATTACACAGCACAGACTCTTATATAGTATATAAGTGACACAGGGTATATACAGTATAAGTATCGCCCCCTGCAGTCCTGTCAGATAATCCTTATACTGTATATACCCTGTGTCACTTATATACTATATAAGAGTCTGTGCTGTGTAATCATTATCTGGGGGACAGCGAGGATTATCTGACAGGACTGCAGGGGGCGATACTTATACTGTATATACCCTGTGTCACTTATATACAATATAAGAGTCTGTGCTGTGTAATCATTATCTGGAAGAAGACGAGGATTATCTGACAGAATTGCAGGGGGGCCAATACTTTTGGCCAGCACTGTATAACAAACCATATTGTCTATCCAATGACAGAGCAGGAAACACGTCAATGTCACCTATTTACTGTCTGACCCTGGGCTACTGATTGTCACATCCATCACCAGAGGGAAGAAACAATATGGCGGCTCAGACTGACTGTAAGCGCTGATGTCCTGCAGTGTCTCTATGAGACATCGACCTCCCAATACCGTCACCGTACTGTGCTATCGCTCCTCAGGCTTAAAGGGCTTCTCCCATCTCCATTGCCTGCAGACTCTTCTCACGTCCTGTATTTGTCCCCTCCCTTTTGACACTATGAGGTATCACAATACTTGTACAGGTCAGATAATATGCAGATGCTTGTACACAATGTTATCTGTGTGTTTATATAGAGAGATACCAGATTGTTCTGCTAGCACTGAGTAAGCGACATCACTTGTCCTACAGGTCTGTGGTTATAGCAACGCTGTGTATGCAATGGGAGGGATAAGGTCACATCGCAGGCAAACAAAGCAGCATTTCTAAAGGGATATATTTAGGAAAAGGCTTCAATTTACATAACTAGCAGTATAGAGGGAGCCTTCAGATAGGACAACCCCTTTAATCTAATAACAGTCAAACCACGGCTGGCCACCATCTAGTGCCACCACCACACTGTCTGCAGACCGGCACTAGTGTCACCATGAACGCCATCGCTATCAGTGCTCCTAAAATAGCCAACATGAGGAGTGGCCAGCAGCTGGAGAGGCCCCAATGCATGTTGAAGATGGACACGCTTACATACCTCCCAGAAGAACAGAAAGAGGGACAAAATGTGCGGCGCGCTACGCACTGCAGCAAATTTAGCTCCACCCACTTTTATGTTGACTCCGCCCATTCTCATTCATTTTCCATGTGCTCCCACACAGTATAATCCTCCTACAGTCACCCGTACACTATATGCCCCCACATTGTAATGTTCCCTTCTAACTGCCTCACAGTATTAGCTCCCTCTCCTGGTGCCCCAGTGTAAACTAGAGGGGACATGAAACTGGGCAGCTGGAGGGGACATTAGCAGTGGGGGTAGTTGGAGGGGGGCAATAAATTAATGGCAGATGAAGTGGGACATTAAACGGGGGGGCAACTAGAAGCAGACATTAAACTGTAGGAGTAGCTGGAGGGGAACACTACACTGGGGGCAACTAAAGGCAGACAGGTCCCCTACAGCTGTCCCCATTGTATAATGTGACGCTTCCATCTCCTCCCTCAGGTGTGATGTCAGTGATGTTGATGTCAGTGATGTCTGTGATGTTGATGTCAGTGATGTCTGTGATGTTGAGGTCAGTGATGTCTGTGAGGTCAGTGATGTTGAGGTCAGTGATGTTGAGGTCAGTGATGTCGAGGTCAGTGATGTCTGTGAGGTCAGTGATGTTGAGGTCAGTGAAGTCTGTGAAGTCAGTGATGTTGATGTTGAGGTCAGTGACGTTGATGTCAGTGATGTTGATGTCAGTGATGTCTGTGATGTTGAGGTCAGTGATGTCTGTGAGGTCAGTGATGTTGAGGTCAGTGATGTCTGTGAGGTCAGTGATGTTGAGGTCAGTGACGTTGATGTCAGTGATGTCTGTGATGTTGAGGTCAGTGATGTCTGTGAGGTCAGTGATGTTGAGGTCAGTGATGTCTGTGAGGTCAGTGATGTTGAGGTCAGTGATGTCGAGGTCAGTGATGTCTGTGATGTTGATGTCAGTGATGTCGAGGTCAGTGACATCTTCATGTTACATCTACTATTCTTGGAGCAGAGACAGAGGTCGGGACAAACCTCCTGCATACAAGGACAGCGGGGCCGGCACTATAAAAACACTTTCAGAAATTGTTGGGTAATATTTTATTTTATGAAGTGACTGAAGAAAAGAGAAGTGTAACTCCCCCGAATATTGGGTGTGACCTTTGCCCTCTGCTTTCCTCTCAGTACTGGCAGACCTTGGCAGAGAGGTTGTTCCCGTCGCCATCTTGGACACCTAAGCACAGACGTTCTGCCGATGTAGGTTTACTCCAAGCTGTCAGTCTCTACATGTCATCCCAGATGGTTGATGTGGAGATCCGAGGCCATCTTGTCCTGTCCAGGACTCCTCCTCCTCCTCCTCCTCACTGGTATTGGTGGGATATTTGGGCTCCTTGTCCCTCTGGTACTTCTCATATATTCCCCAGATGTGCGGCACCATGGGAGTAATGGAGCGATAGACATAACAAGGAGAATAAGAATTCCAGAAGATCAAACATATTTGGGGTACAGGGTGCTGATACTCGGGGTACAGGGTGCTGATACTCGGGGGTACAGGGTACTGATACTCGGGGGTACAGGGTACTGATACTCGGGGGTACAGGGTGCTGATACTTGGGGGTACAGGGTGCTGATACTCGGGGGTACAGGGTGCTGATACTTGGGGGTACAGGGTGCTGACATTTGGGGTACAGGGTACTGATACTCGGGGGTACAGGGTACTGATACTCGGGGGTACAGGGTGCTGACATTTGGGGTACAGGGTACTGATACTTGGGGGTACAGGGTACTGATACTCGGGGGTACAGGGTGCTGATACTCGGGGGTACAGGGTGCTGACATTTGGGGTACAGGGTACTGATACTTGGGGGTACAGGGTACTGATACTCGGGGGTACAGGGTACTGATACTCGGGGGTACAGGGTGCTGATACTCGGGGGTACAGGGTGCTGATACTCGGGGGTACAGGGTGCTGATACTTGGGGGTACAGGGTGCTGACATTTGGGGTACAGGGTGCTGATACTCGGGGTACAGGGTGCTGATACTTGGGGGTACAGGGTGCTGACATTTGGGGTACAGGGTGCTGACACTCGGGGGTACAGGGTGCTGACACTCGGGGGTACAGGGTGCTGACATTTGGGGTACAGGGTGCTGACATTTGGGGTACAGGGTGCTGATACTTGGGGTACAGGGTGCTGACACTCGGGGTACAGAGTGCTGATACTCGGGGTACAGAGTGCTGATACTCGGGGTACAGGGTACTGATACTCGGGGGTACAGGGTGCTGACACTCGGGGGTACAGGGTGCTGACATTTGTGGTACCACTTACTGTGGGGTAGCCTCGTACTTGGTCCCATCCACCCACTTCCAGGCCCCAGTAGTGTCCGTCAGGCCGATCCAGGTGTATTTGCCCTTTGATAATCCAAATAAGAAGTTCTGGGGAGAGAGGAGACATTTTAGGAGCTTCTTTGTTCCCGATCTCCAGGTACGTTGGTGTGAGTGGTGCTCGTCTCTGTAGGTGACTGACCCCCCATTCTCTGACCCCCCATTCTCTGTCCCCCCATTCTCTGACCCCCCATTCTCTGACCCCCCATTCTCTGCCTCTCGGACCCTCACGTTGCCCCCACTCACCTGCTCTTCTTCGGAGTTGATGACCACCAGATAAGCTTTCTTGGCCTCACAGATTTTTTTGGAGACTTGCCAGGATTTGCCCTCCCCGGAGTACAGATAGCAGCTGAGATGGTTCCTGCTCCATCCACTTGGACACGTCATCTCTTCAGAACCTTCAAGGAGAAGAGGAAAGAGACGTTATGGCCTTAAAGGGACACTCCATGTACTGCAGACCAGGTACGGCCGCTCCTTACACGACCTCTGCCCCCTCTCTATGGCTGTTATTTACCCCAGCCCCGTGTCCTCCTGGTCCTAGGACATCACATGGTTTATACTGGTGCGGCACCTTCCCAGGCCACAATACGCCCCCAAACCAGACACACACTCACACACAAGGCCACGCTCACACCACTTCATAGTCAGCTGTAATACCACAAACCAATCCTCCTCCCAGGGCCACGAAAACCAGCAACTAGTGTAGCCAGCCCTCCTCATAATACAGGCCCCAGAACCGTCCCATAGGATAATGGTAACCACCAACACCTGAGGCTCAATCTAGAGAACCTCAAGTATATTCTGAAGGCCAAGCTGCTATGTACCAACAGACGGCCCAATGGTGAGGAAACCACCAGCAGACCCCAGACCACTGGATCAAATCCCCACCAGAAACACCAATATATACAAATAATCAGGTCATGACAGCCCCCCCCCTTCATTGGGATTCCCCCATACTCCTGGGCCAAGCCCTGTCCAGATATCTCCTATGGAAGGCCGCCACCAGTCTGGGGGCCGACACCTCAGAAGCCTGAACCCACGAATTGTCCTCCACACCATAGCCCTTCCAAGCCACCAAATGAAGGGTTCCCCTCAAATCTGGAATCCACAATCTGGGAGACCTCATACTCTCCATGTGAGTCCAGGGGAGGCACAACTGTAGGCGCCATCTCCACCGCACTCACCTTGTATAACAGAGAGACATGAAACACGGGGGAAAGGTCTAACCTGACCGAAACTTCATTAATAAGTTCTGTCACAGAAAAAGGAGCCAACTTTCTAGAGGGGACCTTCAACTTCACACCCGGTCACCCACCACAAAGTCCACTTTTCTCCTTTTGTCAGCCATTTTAGTTCTCCGTGAACAGGATAGCAGATTTCTCCTCACCCTGACCCAGAGATCCTCCATCTTAAGAGAGAAGGACTCCTCCTCTGGCACCGAAGACTTAGCCGTAAAATAGCGCCGCGTATACGATCCCGATGGGAGAGTATACGGCCCGCAAAAGCTCCCGCGGCGTAGACGTGCCAGATTACAAGCAAAAATACATGGTGTGAATGGACCCTAAGACCGTACAGACCGCAATTGTGTGGTGTGGAGAGTCTATATAAGACCGAAACGAAACAGAAAGATATGACGTGCCCAATATAAGTGCAGGAAAGGGATCGGAGCGTATACTAGCTATAGGACGTCTTAGGATACATTGTATTTCATATTATTAGAATCAACATAAGTAACCTGGGGATTGTGTAACAGACTACAACAGCCAGTGCAGTGGTCCTTACAGATGAGCGGACGCTGTACGATGGAATATCATGGCGTTCAATGTATTCGTTCACAATCGAATACAAGGCCGCATACGCAATAATAATTTGTATAATAATAACTGCGCAGGGGAGGTGGGACGGGAACTACGACAACGGAGGCAGTGGAAAACATTGAAAAAACCCATTGGCTGCCGAAAACATGTGACCTCCCATTCATAAGAACGGCCGCCGCCCTATTCGCCATTTTTGCGGTCAGACATAGGGAGAGAAACATCTGCTGAGGGCGAGATAGCGATTAGCTTCAGATAGGCAAGAACTAAAGAAGAAAACCAGCCGCTCAGAGCTATACACTGCAGGGACATCAGTCCAGCTTTCCCCGGACGGTGGAGAACAGGGACACACAACAGATACAAGTTCATATATAGCGGAGAAACAGCGCTCATTGTTGGCTGTCCGCACACAGAATAGCCGGAATACACAGCAGTGACTACATCATATAGAGCTGGAAAAGGCCTGTTTAGTGAACGTTGCCGAACGTACTGCGCATGAAATTGCGGTGTCGGCATTATGGCCGCGGGCATGCGCAGTATGTTTGGCGAAGTTCTGCGCAGGTGCGCAGGTGTCCGACATCAAGCCGAAGAAGGAAGGGGAGGATACAGAAGAAGACAGAGGCGGCACTGGAGTCGGTTTTCGAGCAGCAATGGGGACGCCCCCATTGCTGCGAGAGAACTAATTAGCATACCGGTACAAACCAGTATTTTGAATGAACGGCATGGCGGAGATCACTTCCAAAGGTAGGAGACGAATAGCTTAAAGGAGACTCCGACGTGTTACCTAGAAAAAAAAAGCTTTTGAATGGTAGAATCCCTTTAACCCTTTCCCGCCGATGGCATTTTTTGATTTTCGTTTTTGACTCCCCTCCTTCTAAACCCCGTAACTTTTTTATTTCTCCGCTCCCAAAGCCATATGAGGTCTTAATTTTTGTAGGACAGATTTTTCTTCATGATGCCGCCATTATTTATTCTATATAATGTACTGGGAAGCAGGAAAATAATTCAGAATGGGTGGATTTGACGAAAAAATGCATTTCTACGACTTTCTTACGGGCTTTGGTTTTACGGCGTTCACTGTGCAGCCACAATGACATGTCCCCTGTATTCTGTGTTTCGTTACGATTCCAGGGATACCAAATTTATATGGTTTTATTTACAGTTTGACCCCTTAAAAATAATCCAAAAATGTTAAAAAATGTTTTTTCTAAAAGTCGCCATATTCCGACAGCTGTAACTTTTTTATACGTGCGTGTACGGGGATGTATAGGGCGTCTTTTTTTTGCGGGGTCGGGTGTACTTTGTAGTTCTACCATTTTCGGGAAATGTTATTGCTTTGATCACTTTTTTTTCAAATTTTTATCAGAATCAAAACAGTGAAAAAACAGCGGTTTGGCACTTTTGACCATTTTTCCCGCTACGGCGTTTACCGAACAGGAAAAATATTTGTATAGCTTTGTAGAGCGGGCGATTTCGGACGCGGGGAGACCTAACATGTAGGGGTGTCACAGTATGTAACTACTTTTATATGTGTTCTAGGGAAGGGGGGGGGATTAGAATTTTTAATACTTTTTATATTTTTTTTTACTTTTTTTTTATTTATATTTTTGCATTTATTAGACCCCCCCCTCCCTAGGGGGTGCTGAACTCCAGGGGGTCTGATCACTAATGAAATGCATGACAATGCTAATACATAGACCAGCCTGCAAAAGAGAGAATTTGCAGAGAAGCCTGGGAGCCTTGTAAACCCATGCACTGCCAGGAAAATGGCTCCTCCGGCGCCTTTGACCATGGCGCTAGAGGGGTTAATGCCTCCGATCAGTCCGGGGACCGATCGGCGGCATTACAGCCGGTTGTCTACTGCTTAAAGCAGTGGACACCCGGCAGTTATGGTGGCTGCCTGGCTCCCGGGCCAGCACCATAGTTACAGACCCGACATGCGCCGTACTATTATGGCGCATGTTGGGAAGGGGTTAAGGGCCATAGAAGTGAATTTTGGAAGGTCTCCCCACATCTCACACATCCACAATGACAGGTCAGGGGGGGACTGAAGGATTTCCCATTGTCTATTCCATCTGTGGTTGTCATGGGCAGCGTGATATAAAGGGGGGCTCGGTAATGTTTGTGGAGCTTACATTGGGGTTTGTGTCCCTCCATTTGGGGAGTAAAGAAGGTTTCCCGGTATTTCCTCCACTGTGATAGAGGTTGTAGTGAGTGTGTATAGTGTGTAGTTGTTAGGCTGTGATAGTGGGGTAATAGAGGGGCTTTGGTGTGTTAGATGCCCCCAGACATGCGCCCCCTGCTGGCCCAGTTGCATTGCAGAGGTGTTGCATCATTTCCTGGGGTGTCATAGTGGACTTGGTGACTGTCCTGAGGTGAATGGTGGGATCCCCTGGAGTGAAGCATTGTCTCCCATAGACTATAATGAGGTTCCATATTCCTTCCAATAGTCACATAGTGAGATGATACTCGGAACGAACAACAGACATCGAATATTTTACTGTTCGCTCATCTCTAGTCCTGACCAATCACATACCTCACAACCGTAGCGATTTCTGCGGGACAGTCACAATTCCGGTGACATGTCCCGCGGTCCCGGTTGGAGGGAGGTATGTCCCGATCCAGAGGACGCAGATCTGAGTTGAACACATATGTGGCTGAAGCAAGGAGCTGACACAGGTCAGCTCCTCGCTTCACCGCATGTGTCAGCGAGAGAGGCGGGCAGAGAGCGGCGAGGGAGCGGAGGAGAAGGTAAGTTTAATGTGGAGGTGGAACGTGAATCTGGGGGCAGAGATGGAGGGACATGAATCTGGGGGCAGAGATGGGGGACAAGAATCTGGGTGCAGAGAGGGAGGGACATGAATCTGGGGGCAGAGATGGGGGACATGAATCTGGGGGCAGAGATGGAGGGGACATGAATCTGGGGGCAGAGATGAAGGGACATGAATCTGGGGGCAGAGATGGGGGACATGAATCTGGGTGCAGAGATGGAGGGACATGAATCTGGGGGCAGAGATGTGGGGACATGAATCTGGGGACAGAGATGTGGAGACATGAATCTGGGGGCAGAGATGGAGAGGACATGAATCTGGGGGCAGAGATGTGGGGACATGAATCTGGGGGCCGAGATGTGGGGACATGAATCTGGGGGCAGAGATGGAGAGGACATGAATCTGGGGGCAGAGATGGAGGGACATGAATCTGGGGGCAGAGATGGAGGGGACATGAATCTGGGGGCAGAGATGGGGGGACATGAATCTGGGGGCAGAGATGTGGAGACATGAATCTGGGTGCAGAGATGGAGAGGACATGAATCTGGGGGCAGAGATGGAGGGGACATGAATCTGGGGGCAGAGATGGGGGAACATGAATCTGGGGGCAGAGATGGAGAGGACATGAATCTGGGGGCAGAGATGGAGAGGACATGAATCTGGGGGCAGAGATGGGGGGACATGAATCTGGGGGCAGAGATGGAGGGGACATGAATCTGGGGGCAGAGATGGAGGGACATGAATCTGGGGGAAGAAATGGAGGGGACATGAATCTGGGGGCAGAGATGTGGGGACATGAATCTGGGGGCAGAGATGGAGGGACATGAATCTGGGGGCAGAGATGGGGGGACATGAATCTGGGGCAGAGATGGAGGGAAATGAATCTGGGGGCAGAGATGTGGGGACATGAATCTGGGGGCAGAGATGGGGGGACATGAATCTGGGGCAGAGATGGAGGGGAAATGAATCTGGGGGCAGAGATGTGGGGACATGAATCTGGGGGCAGAGATGTGGAGACATGAATCTGGGTGCAGAGATGGAGGGGACATGAATCTGGGGGCAGAGATGGAGAGCACATGAATCTGGGGGCAGAGATGGGGGGACATGTATCTGGGGCAGAGATGTGGAGACATGAATCTGGGGGCAGAGATGGAGGGAACATGAATCTGGGGGAAGAGATGGAGGGGACATGAATCTGGGGGCAGAGATGGAAGGGACATGAATCTGGGGCAGAGATGGAGGGGACATGAATCTGGGAGCAGAGATGGGGGGACATGAATCGGGGGGAAAAGATGGAGGAGACATGAATCTGGGGGCAGAGATGGGGCAACATGAATCTGGGGGCAGAGATGTGGAGACATGAATCTGGGTGCAGAGATGGAGAGGACATGAATCTGGGGGCAGAGATGGAGGGGACATGAATCTGGGGGCAGAGATGGGGGGACATGAATCTGGGGGCAGAGATGGAGAGGACATGAATCTGGGGGCAGAGATGGAGAGGACATGAATCTGGGGGCAGAGATGGGGGGACATGAATCTGGGGGCAGAGATGGAGGGGACATGAATCTGGGGGCAGAGATGGAGGGACATGAATCTGGGGGAAGAAATGGAGGGGACATGAATCTGGGGGCAGAGATGTGGGGACATGAATCTGGGGGCAGAGATGTGGAGACATGAATCTGGGGGCAGAGATGGAGGGACATGAATCTGGGGGCAGAGATGGGGGGACATGAATCTGGGGCAGAGATGGAGGGGAAATGAATCTGGGGGCAGAGATGTGGGGACATGAATCTGGGGGCAGAGATGTGGAGACATGAATCTGGGTGCAGAGATGGAGGGGACATGAATCTGGGGGCAGAGATGGAGAGCACATGAATCTGGGGGCAGAGATGGGGGGACATGTATCTGGGGCAGAGATGTGGAGACATGAATCTGGGGGCAGAGATGGGGCAACATGAATCTGGGGGCAGAGATGTGGGGACATGAATCTGGGGGCAGAGATGTGGAGACATGAATCTGGGGGCAGAGATGGAGGGAACATGAATCTGGGGGCAGAGATGGAGGGGACATGAATCGGGGGGCAGAGATGGAGGGGACATGAATCTGGGGCAGAGATGGAGGGGACATGAATCTGGGGGCAGAGATGGGGGGACATGAATCTGGGGGCAAAGATGGAGGAGACATGAATCTGGGGGCAGAGATGGGGGGGACATGAATCTGGGGGCAGAGATGGAGGGGACATGAATCTGGGGGCAGAGATGGGGACATGAATCTGGGGTCAGAGATGGAGGGGACATGAATCTGGGGGCAAAGATGGAGGGGACATGAATCTGGGGGCAGAGATGGAGGGACATGAATCTGGGGACAGAGATGGAGGGGACATGAATCTGGGAGCAGAGATGTGGGGACATGAATCTGGGGGCAGAGATGGAGGGGACATGAATCTGGGGGCAGAGATGGAGGGACATGAATCTGGGGGAAGAGATGGAGGGGACATGAATCTGGGGGCACAGATGTGGGGACATGAATCTGGGGGCAGAGATGGGGGACATGAATCTGGGGGCAAAGATGGAGGGGACATGAATCTGGGGGCAAAGATGGAGGGGACATGAATCTGGGGGCAGAGATGGAGGGACATGAATCTGGGGGCAGAGATGGAGGGGACATGAATCTGGGAGCAGAGATGTGGGGACATGAATCTGGGGGCAGAGATGGAGGGGACATGAATCTGGGGGCAGAGATGGAGGGACATGAATCTGGGGGCAGAGATGGAGGGGACATGAATCTGGGGGCACAGATGTGGGGACATGAATCTGGGGGCAGAGATGGGGGGACATGAATCTGGGGGCAAAGATGGAGGGGACATGAATCTGGGGGCAGAGATGGAGGGACATGAATCTGGGGGCAGAGATGGAGGGGACATGAATCTGGGGGCAGAGATGTGGGGACATGAATCTGGGGGCAGAGATGGAGGGGACATGAATCTGGGGGCAGAGATGGAGGGGACATTAATCTGGGGGCAGAGATGGAGGGGTCATGAATCTGGGGGCAGAGATGGAGGGGACATGAATCTGGGGGCAAAGATGGGGGGACATGAATCTGCGGGCAGAGATGGAGGGGACATGAATCTGGGGGCAGAGATGGGGGGAGATGAATCTGGGGGCAGAGATGGGGGGACATGAATCTGGGGCAGAGATGGGGGGACATGAATCTGGGGGCAGAGATGGAGGGGACATTAATCTGGGGGCAGAGATGGGGGGGACATGAATCTGGGGCAGAGATGGAGGGACATGAATCTGGGGGCAGAGATGGAGGGGACATGAATCTGGGGGCAGAGATGGGGGACATGAATCTGGGGCAGAGATGGAGGGACATGAATCTGGGGGCAGAGATGGGGGGACATGAATCTGGGGGAAGAGATGGAAGGGGGACATGAATCTGGGGGCAGAGATGGAGGAGACATGAATCTGGGGGCAGAGATGGAGGGGACATGAATCTGGGGGCAGAGATGGAGGGGACATGAATCTGGGGGCAGAGATGGAGGGGACATGAATCTGGGGGCAGAGATGGAGGGGACATGAATCTGGGGGCAGAGATGGGGGACATGAATCTGGGGGCAGAGATGGAGGGGACATGAATCTGGGGGCAGAGATGGAGGGGACATGAATCTGGGGGCAGAGATGGGGGGACATGAATCTGGGGGCAGAGATGTGGAGACATGAATCTGGGGGCAGAGATGGAGGGGACATGAATCTGGGGGAAGAGATGGAGGGGACATGAATCTGGGGGCAGAGATGGAGGGGACATGAATCTGGGGGCAGAGATGGAGGGGACATGAATCTGGGGGCAGAGATGGAAGGGACATGAATCTGGGGGCAGAGATGGGGGGACATGAATCTGGGGGAAAAGATGGAGGAGACATGAATCTGGGGGCAGAGATGGAGGGGACATGAATCTGGGAGCAGAGATGGAGGGGACATGAATCTGGGGGCAGAGATGGAGGGGACATGAATCTGGGGGCAGAGATGGGGGGACATGAATCTGGGGGCAGAGATGTGGAGACATGAATCTGGGGGCAGAGATGGAGGGGACATGAATCTGGGGGCAGAGATGGAGGGGACATTAATCTGGGGGCAGAGATGGAGGGGACATGAATCTGGGGGCAGAGATGGAGGGGACATGAATCTGGGGGCAAAGATGGGGGGACATGAATCTGCGGGCAGAGATGGAGGGGACATGAATCTGGGGGCAGAGATGGGGGGAGATGAATCTGGGGGCAGAGATGGGGGGACATGAATCTGGGGCAGAGATGGGGGGACATGAATCTGGGGGCAGAGATGGAGGGGACATTAATCTGGGGGCAGAGATGGGGGGGACATGAATCTGGGGGCAGAGATGGAGGGACATGAATCTGGGGGCAGAGATGGAGGGGACATGAATCTGGGGGCAGAGATGGGGGACATGAATCTGGGGCAGAGATGGAGGGACATGAATCTGGGGCAGAGATGGGGGGACATGAATCTGGGGGCAGAGATGGAGGAACATGAATCTGGGGCAGAGATGGAGGGGACATTAATCTGGGGGCAGAGATGGAGGGGACATGAATCTGGGGGAAGAGATGGAAGGGGGACATGAATCTGGGGGCAGAGATGGAGGAGACATGAATCTGGGGGCAGAGATGGAGGGGACATGAATCTGGGGGCAGAGATGGAGGGGACATGAATCTGGGGGCAGAGATGGAGGGGACATGAATCTGGGGGCAGAGATGGAGGGGACATGAATCTGGGGGCAGAGATGGGGGACATGAATCTGGGGGCAGAGATGGAGGGGACATGAATCTGGGGGCAGAGATGGAGGGGACATGAATCTGGGGGCAGAGATGGGGGGACATGAATCTGGGGGCAGAGATGTGGAGACATGAATCTGGGGGCAGAGATGGAGGGGACATGAATCTGGGGGCAGAGATGGAGGGGACAGGAATCTGGGGGCAGAGATGGAGGGGACATGAATCTGGGGGCAGAGATGGAGGGGACATGAATCTGGGGGCAGAGATGGAAGGGACATGAATCTGGGGGCAGAGATGGGGGGACATGAATCTGGGGGCAAAGATGGAGGGGACATGAATCTGGGGGCAGAGATGGAGGGGACATGAATCTGGGGGCAGAGATGGAGGGGACATGAATCTGGGGGCAGAGATGGGGGACATGAATCTGGGGGCAGAGATGAAGGGGACATGAATCTGGGGGCAAAGATGGAGGGGACATGAATCTGGGGGCAGAGATGGAGGGGACATGAATCTGGGGGCAGAGATGGAGGGGACATGAATCTGGGGGCAGAGATGGAGGGGACATAAATCTGGGGGCAGAGATGGAGGGGACATGAATCTGGGGGAAGAGATGGAGGGGACATGAATCTGGGGGCAGAGATGGAGGGGACATGAATCTGGGGGCAGAGATGGAGGGGACATGAATCTGGGGGCAGAGATGGAAGGGACATGAATCTGGGGGCAGAGATGGGGGGACATGAATCTGGGGGCAAAGATGGAGGGGACATGAATCTGGGGGCAGAGATGGAGGGGACATGAATCTGGGGGCAGAGATGGAGGGGACATGAATCTGGGGGCAGAGATGGGGGACATGAATCTGGGGGCAGAGATGAAGGGGACATGAATCTGGGGGCAAGAGATGGAGGGGACATGAATCTGGGGGCAGAGATGGAGGGGACATGAATCTGGGGGCAGAGATGGAGGGGACATGAATCTGGGGGCAGAGATGGAGGGGACATGAATCTGGGGGCAGAGATGGAGGGGACATGAATCTGGGGGAAGAGATGGAGGGGACATGAATCTGGGGGCAGAGATGGAGGGGACATGAATCTGGGGGCAGAGATGGAGGGGACATGAATCTGGGGGCAGAGATGGAAGGGGACATGAATCTGGGGGCAGAGATGGGGGGACATGAATCTGGGGGCAAAGATGGAGGAGACATGAATCTGGGGGCAGAGATGGAGGGGACATGAATCTGGGGGCAGAGATGGAGGGGGACATGAATCTGGGGGCAGAGATGGAGGGGAAATGAATCTGGGGGCAGAGATGGGGGGACATGAATCTGGGGGCAGAGATGTGGAGACATGAATCTGGGGGCAGAGATGGAGGGGACATGAATCTGGGGGCAGAGATGGAGGGGACATTAATCTGGGGGCAGAGATGGAGGGGACATGAATCTGGGGGCAGAGATGGAGGGGACATGAATCTGGGGGCAAGATGGGGGGGACATGAATCTGCGGGGCAGAGATGGAGGGGACATGAATCTAGGGGCAGAGATGGGGGGAGATGAATCTGGGGGCAGAGATGGGGGGACATGAATCTGGGGCAGAGATGGGGGGGACATGAATCTGGGGGCAGAGATGGAGGGGACATTAATCTGGGGGCAGAGATGGGGGGGACATGAATCTGGGGCAGAGATGCAGGGACATGAATCTGGGGGCAGAGATGGAGGGGACATGAATCTGGGGGCAGAGATGGGGGACATGAATCTGGGGCAAAGATGGAGGGACATGAATCTGGGGGCAGAGATGGGGGGACATGAATCTGGGGGCAGAGATGGAGGAACATGAATCTGGGGGCAGAGATGGAGGGGACATTAATCTGGGGGCAGAGATGGAGGGGACATGAATCTGGGGGAAGAGATGGAAGGGGGACATGAAACTGGGGCAGAGATGGAGGAGACATGAATCTGGGGGCAGAGATGGAGGGGACATGAATCTGGGGGCAGAGATGGAGGGGGACATGAATCTGGGGGCAGAGATGGAGGGGACATGAATCTGGGGGCAGAGATGGAGGGGACATGAATCTGGGGGCAGAGATGGGGGGACATGAATCTGGGGGCAGAGATGGAGGGGACATGAATCTGGGGGCAGAGATGGAGGGGACATGAATCTGGGGGCAGAGATGGGGGGACATGAATCTGGGGGCAGCGATGTGGAGACATGAATCTGGGGGCAGAGATGGAGGGGACATGAATCTGGGGGCAGAGATGGAGGGGACAGGAATCTGGGGGCAGAGATGGAGGGGACATGAATCTGGGGCAGAGATGGAGGGGACATGAATCTGGGGGCAGAGATGGAAGGGACATGAATCTGGGGGCAGAGATGGGGGGACATGAATCTGGGGGCAAAGATGGAGGGGACATGAATCTGGGGGCAGAGATGGAGGGGACATGAATCTGGGGGCAGAGATGGAGGGGACATGAATCTGGGGGCAGAGATGGGGGACATGAATCTGGGGGCAGAGATGAAGGGGACATGAATCTGGGGGCAGAGATGGAGGGGACATGAATCTGGGGGCAGAGATGGAGGGGACATGAATCTGGGGGCAGAGATGGAGGGGACATGAATCTGGGGGCAGAGATGGAGGGGACATGAATCTGGGGGCAGAGATGGAGGGGACATGAATCTGGGGGCAAAGATGGGGGGACATGAATCTGGGGGCAGAGATGGGGGGACATGAATCTGGGGGCAGAGATGGGGGGACATGAATCTGGGGGCAAAGATGGAGGGGACATCAATCTGGGAGCAGAGATGGGGGGACATGAACCTGGGAGCAGAGATGGAAGGGGGACATGAATCTGGGGGCAGAGATGGAGGGGACATGAATCTGGGGGCAGAGATGGAGGGGACATGAATCTGGGGGCAGAGATGGAGGGACATGAATCTGGGGGCAGAGATGGGGGGACATGAATCTGGGAGCAGAGATGGAGGGGGGACATGAATCTGGGGGCAGAGATGGAGGGACATGAATCTGGGGGCAGAGATGTGGGGACATAAATCTGGGGGCAGAGATGGGGGGACATGAATCTGGGGGCAGAGATGGAGGGGACATGAATCTGGGGGCAGAGATGGAGGGGACATGAATCTGGGGGCAGAGATGGGGGGACATGAATCTGGAGGCAAAGATGGAGGAGATATGAATCTGGGGGCAGAGATGGAGGGGACATGAATCTGGGGGCAGAGAAGAAGGGGACATGAATCTGGGGGCGGAGATGGAGGGGACATGAATCTGGGGGCAGAGATGGAGGGGACATGAATCTGGGGGCAGAGATGGAGGGGACATGAATCTGGGGGCAGAGATGGAGGGGACATGAATCTGGGGGCAGAGATGGAGGGGACATGAATCTGGGGGCAAAGATGGGGGGACATGAATCTGGGGGCAGAGATGTGGGGACATGAATCTGGGGGCAAAGATGGAGGGGACATGAACCTGGGGGCAGAGATGGGGGACATGAATCTGGGGGCAGAGATGGAGGGGACATGAATCTGGGGGCAGAGATGGAGGGGACATGAATCTGGGGGCAGAGATGGAGGGGACATGAATCTGGGGGCAGAGATAAGGGGAACATGAATCTGGGAGCAGAGATGGAGGGGGGACATGAATCTGGGGGCAGAGATGGAGGGACATGAATCTGGGGGCAGAGACGGGGGGACATGAATCTGGGGGCAGAGATGGAGGGGACATGAATCTGGGGGCAGAGATGGAGGGGACATGAATCTGGGGGCAGAGATGGGGGGACATGAATCTGGGGGCAAAGATGGAGGAGACATGAATTTGGGGGCAGAGATGGAGGGGTCATGAATCTGGGGGCAGAGATGGAGGGGACATGAATCTGGGGGCAGAGATGGGGGGACATGAATCTGGGAGCAACGATGGAGATGACATGAATCTGGGGGCAGAGATGGGGGGACATGAATCTGGGGGCAGAGATGGGGGGACATGAATCTGGGGGCAGAGATGGGGGGACATGAATCTGGGGGCAAGGATGGAGGGGACATGAATCTGGGGGCAGAGATGGGGGGACATGAATCTGGGGGCAGAGATGGAAGGGGGACATGAATCTGGGGGCAGAGATGGAGGAGACATGAATCTGGGGGCAGAGATGGAGGGGACATGAATCTGGGGGCAGAGATGGAGGGGACATGAATCTGGGGGCAGAGATGGAGGGGACATGAATCTGGGGGCAGAGATGGAGGGGACATGAATCTGGGGGCAGAGATGGAGGGGACATGAATCTGGGGGCAGAGATGGAGGGGACATGAATCTGGGGGCAAAGATGGGGGGGACATGAATCTGGGGGCAGAGATGGGGGGACATGAATCTGGGGGAAGAGATGGAAGGGGGACATGAATCTGGGGGCAAAGATGGAGGGGACATGAATCTCGGGGCAGAGATGGGGGACATGAATCTGGGGGCAGAGATGGAGGGGACATGAATCTGGGGGCAGAGATGGAGGGGACATGAATCTGGGGGCAGAAATGGAGGGGACATGAATCTGGGGGCAGAGATGGGGGGACATGAATCTGGGAGCAGAGATGGAAGGGGGACATGAATCTGGGGGCAGAGATGGAGGGACATGAATCTGGGGGCAGAGACGGGGGGACATGAATCTGGGGGCACAGATGGGGGGACATGAATCTAGAGGCAGAGATGGAGGGGACATGAATCTGGGGGCAGAGATGGAGGGGACATGAATCTGGGGGCAGAGATGGGGGGACATGAATCTGGGGGCAAAGATGGAGGAGACATGAATCTGGGGGCAGAGATGGAGGGGACATGAATCTGGGGGCAGAGATGGAGGGGACATGAATCTGGGGGCAGAGATGGGGGGACATGAATCTGGGGGCAAAGATGGAGATGACATGAATCTGGGGGCAGAGATGGGGGGACATGAATCTGGGGGCAGAGATGGGGGGATATGAATCTGGGGGCAGAGATGGGGGGACATGAATCTGGGGGCAAAGATAGAGGGGACATGAATCTGGGGGCAGAGATGGGGGGACATGAATCTGGGGGCAGAGATGGAAGGGGGACATGAATCTGGGGGCAGAGATGGAGGGACATGAATCTGGGGGCAGAGATGGAGGGGACATGAATCTGGGGGCAGAGATGGGGGGACATGAATCTGGGGGCAGAGATGGAAGGGGGACATGAATCCTGGGGGCAGAGATGGAGGGGACATGAATCTGGGGGCAGAGATGGAGGGGACATGAATCTGGGGGCAGAGATAGAGGGGACATGAATCTGGGGGCAGAGATGGGGGGACATGAATCTGGGGGCAGAGATGGGGGGACATGAATCTGGGAGCAGAGATGGAGGGGGGACATGAATCTGGGGGCAGAGATGGAGGGACATGAATCTGGGGGCAGAGATGGAGGGACATGAATCTGGGGGCAGAGATGGGGGGACATGAATCTGGGGGCAGAGATGTGGAGACATGAATCTGGGTGCAGAGATGGAGGGACATGAATCTGGGGGTAGAGATGGAGAGGACATGAATCTGGGGGCAGAGATGGGGGGACATGAATCTGGGGGCAGAAATGGAGGGGGCATGTATCTGGGGGCAGAAATGGAGAGGACATGAATCTGGGGGCAGAGATGGAGAGGACATGAATCTGGGGACAGAGATGGGGGGACATGAATCTGGGGGCAGAGATGGAGGGGACATGAATCTGGGGGCAGAGATGGAGGGACATGAATCTGGGGGCAGAAATGGAGGGGACATGAATCTGGGGGCAGAGATGTGGGGACATGAATCTGGGGGCAGAGATGTGGAGACATGAATCTGGGGGAAGAGATGGAGGGGACATGAATCTGGGGGCAGAGATGGAGGGACATGAATCTGGGGCAGAGATGGAGGGGAAATGAATCTGGGGGCAGAGATGTGGGGACATGAATCTGGGGCAGAGATGTGGAGACATGAATCTGGGTGCAGAGATGGAGGGGACATGAATCTGGGGGCAGAGATGGAGAGGACATGAAACTGGGGGCAGAGATGGGGGGACATGAATCTGGGGGCAGAGATGGAGGGGACATGAATCTGGGGCGGAGATGGAGGGGACATGAATCTGGGGGCAGAGATGGGGGGACATGAATCTGGGCGAAAAGATGGAGGAGACATGAATCTGGGGGCAGAGATGGGGCAACATGAATCTGGGGGCAGAGATGTGGGGACATGAATCTGGGGGCAGAGATGTGGAGACATGAATCTGGGGGCAGAGATGGAGGGAACATGAATCTGGGGGCAGAGATGGAGGGGACATGAATCTGGGGGCAGAGATGGGGGGACATGAATCTGGGGCAGAGATGGAGGGGACATGAATCTGGGGGCAGAGATGGGGGGACATGAATCTGGGGGCAAAGATGGAGGAGACATGAATCTGGGGGCAGAGATGGGGGGACATGAATCTGGGGGCAGATATGGAGGGGACATGAATCTGGGGGCAGAGATGGGGGACATGAATCTGGGGGCAGAGATGGAGGGGACATGAATCTGGGGGCAAAGATGGAGGGGACATGAATCTGGGGGCAAAGATGGAGGGACATGAATCTGGGGGCAGAGATGGAGGGACATGAATCTGGGGGCAGAGACGGAGGGGACATGAATCTGTGAGCAGAGATTTGGGGACATGAATCTGGGGGCAGAGATGGAGGGGACATGAATCTGGGGGCAGAGATGGAGGGACATGAATCTGGGGGCAGAGATGGAGGGGACATGAATCTGGGGGCACAGATGTGGGGACATGAATCTGGGGGCAGAGATGGGGGGACATGAATCTGGGGGCAAAGATGGAGGGGACATGAATCTGGGGGCAGAGATGAAGGGACATGAATCTGGGGGCAGAGATGGAGGGGACATGAATCTGGGGGCAGACATGTGGGGACATGAATCTGGGGGCAGAGATGGAGGGGACATGAATCTGGGGGCAGAGATGTAGGGGACATTAATCTGGGGGCAGAGATGGAGGGGACATGAATCTGGGGGCAGAGATGGAGGGGACATGAATCTGGGGGCAAAGATGGGGGGACATGAATCTGCGGGTAGAGATGGAGGGGACATGAATCTGGGGGCAGAGATGGGGGGACATGAATCTGGGGGCAGAGATGGGGGGACATGAATCTGGGGAAAAGATGGGGGGACATGAATCTGGGGGCAGAGATGGAGGGGACATGAATCTGGGGGCGGAGATGGAGGGGACATGAATCTGGGGGCAGAGATGGGGGGGACATGAATCTGGGGCAGAGATGGAGGGACATGAATCTGGGGGCAGAGATGGAGGGGACATGAATCTGGGGGTAGAGATGGGGGACATGAATCTGGGGCAGAGATGGAGGGACATGAATCTGGGGGCAGAGATGGAGGGGACATGAATCTGGGGGCAGAGATGGGGGGACATGAATCTGGGGGCAGAGATGGAGGGGACATGAATCAGGGGGAAGAGATGGAGGGGACATGAATCTGGGGGCAGAGATGGAGGGGACAGGAATCTGGGGGCAGAGATGGAGGGGACATGAATCTGGGGGCAGAGATGGGGGGACATGAATCTGGGGGAAGAGATGAAAGGGGAACATGAATCTGGGGGCAGAGATGGAGGGACATGAATCTGGGGGAAGAGATGGAGGGGACATGAATCTGGGGGCACAGATGTGGGGACATGAATCTGGGGGCAGAGATGGGGGGACATGAATCTGGGGGCAAAGATGGAGGGGACATGAATCTGGGGGCAAAGATGGAGGGACATGAATCTGGGGGCAGAGATGGAGGGACATGAATCTGTGGGCAGAGATGGAGGGGACATGAATCTGGGAGCAGAGATGTGGGGACATGAATCTGGGAGCAGAGATGGAGGGGACATGAATCTGGGGGCAGAGATGGAGGGATATGAATCTGGGGGCAGAGATGGGGGGACATGAATCTGGGGGCAAAGATGGAGGGGACATGAATCTGGGGGCAGAGATGGAGGGACATGAATCTGGGGGCAGAGATGTGGGGACATGAATCTGGGGGCAGAGATAGAGGGGACATGAATCTGGGGGCAGAGATGGAGGGGACATTAATCTGGGGGCAGAGATGGAGGGGACATGAATCTGGGGGCAGAGATGGAGGGGACATGAATCTGGGGGCAAAGATGGGGGGACATGAATCTGCGGGCAGAGATGGAGGGGACATGAATCTGGGGGCAGAGATGGGGGGACATGAATCTGGGGGCAGAGATGGGGGGACATGAATCTGGGGAAGAGATGGGGGGACATGAATCTGGGGGCAGAGATGGAGGGGACATGAATCTGGGGGCAGAGATGGAGGGGACATGAATCTGGGGGCAGAGATGGAGGGGACATGAATCTGGGGGCTTAGATGGAGGGGACATGAATCTGGGGGCAGAGATGGAGGGGACATGAATCTGGGGGCAAAGATGGGGGGACATGGATCTGGGGGCAAAGATGGGGGGACATGAATCTGGGGGCAGAGATGGAGGGGACATGAATCTGGGGGCTTAGATGGAGGGGACATGAATCTGGGGGCAGAGATGGAGGGGACATGAATCTGGGGGCAGAGATGGGGGGACATGGATCTGGGGGCAAAGATGGGGGGGCATGAATCTGGGAGCAGAGATGGAGGGGGGACATGAATCTGGGGGCAGAGATGGAGGGACATGAATCTGGGGGCAGAGATGGGGGGACATGAATCTGGGGGCAGAGATGGGGGGACATGAATCTGGGGGCAGAGATGGAGGGGGACATGAATCTGGGGGCAGAGATGGAGGGGACATGAATCTGGGGGCAGAGATGGGGGACATGAATCTGGGGGCAAAGATGGAGGAGACATGAATCTGGGGGCAGAGATGGAGGGGACATGAATCTGGGGGCAGAGATGGAGGGGACATGAATCTGGGGACAGAGATGGAGGGGACATGAATCTGGGGGCAGAGATGGAGGGGACATGAATCTGGGGGCAGAGATGGAGGGGACATGAATCTGGGGGCAGAGATGGAGGGGACATGAATCTGGGGACAGAGATGGAGGGGACATGAATCTGGGGGCAAAGATGGGGGGACATGAATCTGGGGGCAGAGATGGGGGGACATAAATCTGGGGGCAAAGATGGAGGGGACATGAATCTGGGGCAGAGATGGGGGATATGAATCTGGGGGCAGAGATGGAGGGGACATGAATCTGGGGGCAGAGATGGAGGGGACATGAATCTGGGGGCAGAGATGGAGGGGAAATGAATCTGGGGGCAGAGATGGGGGGACATGAATCTGGGGGCAGAGATGGAGGGGGGACATGAATCTGGGAGCAGAGACGGGGGGACATGAATCTGGGGGCAGAGATGGGGGGACATGAATCTGGGGGCAGAGATGGAGGGGGGACATGAATCTGGGAGAAGAGACGGGGGGACATGAATCTGGGGGCAGAGATGGGGGGACATGAATCTGGGGGCAGAGATGGAGGGGACATGAATCTGGGGGCAGAGATGGAGGGGACATGAATCTGGGGGCAGAGATGGAGGGGACATGAATCTGGGGGCAGAGATGGAGGGGACATGAATCTGGGGACAGAGATGGAGGGGACATGAATCTGGGGGCAAAGATGGGGGGACATGAATCTGGGGGCAGAGATGGGGGGACATAAATCTGGGGGCAAAGATGGAGGGGACATGAATCTGGGGCAGAGATGGGGGATATGAATCTGGGGGCAGAGATGGAGGGGACATGAATCTGGGGGCAGAGATGGAGGGGACATGAATCTGGGGGCAGAGATGGAGGGGAAATGAATCTGGGGGCAGAGATGGGGGGACATGAATCTGGGGGCAGAGATGGAGGGGGGACATGAATCTGGGAGCAGAGACGGGGGGACATGAATCTGGGGGCAGAGATGGGGGGACATGAATCTGGGGGCAGAGATGGAGGGGGGACATGAATCTGGGAGAAGAGACGGGGGGACATGAATCTGGGGGCAGAGATGGGGGGACATGAATCTGGGGGCAGAGATGGAGGGGACATGAATCTGGGGGCAGAGATGGAGGGGACATGAATCTGGGGGTAGAGATGGGGGGACATGAATCTGGGGGCAAAGATGGAGGAGACATGAATCTGGGGGCAGAGATGGAGGGGACATGAATCTGGGGGCAGAGATGGAGGGGACATGAATCTGGGGGCAGAGATGGGGGGACATGAATCTGGGGGCAAAGATGGAGATGACATGAATCTGGGGGCAGAGATGGAAGGGGGACATGAATCTGGGGGCAGAGATGGAGGGGACATGAATCTGGGGGCAGAGATGGAGGGGACATGAATCTGGGGGCAGAGATGGGGGGACATGAATCTGGGGGCAGAGATGGGGGGACATGAATCTGGGGCAAAGATGGAGGGGACATGAATCTGGGGGCAGAGATGGGGGGACATGAATCTGGGGGCAGAGATGGAAGGGGGACATGAATCTGGGGGCAGAGATGGAGGGGACATGAATCTGGGGGCAGAGATGGAGGGGGACATGAATCTGGGGGCAGAGATGGGGGGACATGAATCTGGGGGCAGAGATGGAAGGGGGACATGAATCTGGGGGCAGAGATGGAGGGGACATGAATCTGGGGGCAGAGATGGAGGGGACATGAATCTGATGGCAGAGAAAGAGGGGACATGAATCTGGGGGCAGAGATGGGGGGACATGAATCTGGGGGCAGAGATGGGGGGGACATGAATCTGGGAGCAGAGATGGAGGGGGGACATGAATCTGGGGGCAGAGATGGAGGGACATGAATCTGGGGGCAGAGATGGGGGGACATGAATCTGGGGGCAGAGATGGGGGGACATGAATCTGGGGGCAGAGATGTGGAGACATGAATCTGGGTGCAGAGATGGAGGGACATGAATCTGGGGGCAGAGATGGAGAGGACATGAATCTGGGGGCAGAGATGGGGGGACATGAATCTGGGGGCAGAAATGGAGGGGACATGAATCTGGGGGCAGAGATGGAGAGGACATGAATCTGGGGCAGAGATGGAGAGGACATGAATCTGGGGGCAGAGATGGGGGGACATGAATCTGGGGGCAGAGATGGAGGGGACATGAATCTGGGGGTAGAGATGGAGGGACATGAATCTGGGGGCAGAAATGGAGGGGACATGAATCTGGGGGCAGAGATGTGGGGACATGAATCTGGGGGCAGAGATGTGGAGACATGAATCTGGGGGCAGAGATGGAGGGGACATGAATCTGGGGGCAGAGATGTAGGGACATGAATCTGGGGCAGCGATGGAGGGGACATGAATCTGGGGGCAGAGATGGGGGGACATGAATCTGGGGGCAAAGATGGAGGAGACATGAATCTGGGGGCAGAGATGGGGGGACATGAATCTGGGGGCAGATATGGAGGGGACATGAATCTGGGGGTAGAGATGGAGGGACATGAATCTGGGGGCAGAAATGGAGGGGACATGAATCTGGGGGCAGAGATGTGGGGACACAGAGATGTGGGGACATGAATCTGGGGGCAGAGATGTGGAGACATGAATCTGGGGGCAGAGATGGAGGGGACATGAATCTGGGGGCAGAGATGTGGAGACATGAATCTGGGGGCAGAGATGGAGGGGACATGAATCTGGGGGCAGAGATGTAGGGACATGAATCTGGGGCAGAGATGGAGGGGACATGAATCTGGGGGCAGAGATGGGGGGGGACATGAATCTGGGGGGCAAAGATGGAGGAGACATGAATCTGGGGGCAGAGATGGGGGGACATGAATCTGGGGGCAGAGATGTAGGGACATGAATCTGGGGCAGAGATGGAGGGGACATGAATCTGGGGGCAGAGATGGGGGGGACATGAATCTGGGGGCAAAGATGGAGGAGACATGAATCTGGGGGCAGAGATGGGGGGGACATGAATCTGGGGGCAGATATGGAGGGGACATGAATCTGGGGGCAGAGATGGTGGACATGAATCTGGGGGCAAAGATGGAAGGGACATGAATCTGGGGGCAAAGATGGAGGGGACATGAATCTGGGGGCAGAGATGGAGGGACATGAATCTGGGGACAGAGATTGAGGGAACATGAATCTGGGAGCAGAGATGTGGGGACATGAATCTGGGGGCAGAGATGGAGGGGACATGAATCTGGGGGCAGAGATGGAGGGACATGAATCTGGGGGAAGAGATGGAGGGGACATGAATCTGGGGGCACAGATTTGAGGATATGAATCTAGGGGCAGAGATGGGGGGACATGAATCTGGGGCAAAGATGGAGGGGACATGAATCTGGGGGCAGAGATGGAGGGGACATGAATCTGGGGGCAGAGATGGAGGAGACATGAATCTGGGGGCAAAGATGGGGGGACATGAATCTGGGGCAGAGATGGGGGGACATGAATCTGGGGGCAGAGATGGGGGACATGAATCTGGGGGCAAAGATGGAGGGGACATGAATCTGGGGGCAGAGATGGGGGGACATAGGAATCTGGGAGCAGAGATGGAAGGGGGAAATGAATCTGGGGGCAGAGATGGAAGGGGGACATGAATCTGGGGGCAGAGATGGAGGGGGACATGAATCTGGGGGCAGAGATGGAGGGGACATGAAATTGGGGGCAGAGATGTAGGGGACATGAATTTGGGGGCAGAGATGGGGGGACATGAATCTGGGAGCAGAGATTGAGGGGGGGACATGAATCTGGGGGCAGAGATGGAGGGACATGAATCTGGGGGCAGAGATGGGGGGACATGAATCTGGGGGCAGAGATGGGGGGACATGAATCTGGGGGCAGAGATGGAGGGGACATGAATCTGGGGGCAGAGATGGAGGGGAAATCAATCTGGGGGCAGAGATGGGGGGACATCAATCTGGGGGCAAGGATGGAGGAGACATGAATCTGGGGGCAGAGATGGAGGGGACATGAATCTGGGGGCAGAGATGGAGGGGGACATGAATCTGGGGGCAGAGATGGAGGGGACATGAATCTGGGGGCAGAGATGGAGGGGACATGAATCTGGGGGCAGAGATGGAGGGGACATGAATCTGGGGGCAGAGATGGAGAGGACATGAATCTGGGGGCAAAGATGGGGGGACATGAATCTGGGGGCAGAGATGGGGGGACATGAATCTGGGGGCAGAGATGGGGGGACATAAATCTGGGGGCAAAGATGGAGGGGACATGAATCTGGGGGCAGAGATGGGGGATATGAATCTTGGGGCAGAGATGGAGGGGACATGAATCTGGGGGCAGAGATGGAGGGGACATGAATCTGGGGGCAGAGATGGAGGGGACATGAATCTGGGGGGCAGAGATGGGGGGACATGAATCTGGGAGCAGAGGATGGAGGGTGGACATGAATCTGGGGGCAGAGATGGAGGGACATGAATCTGGGGGCAGAGACGGGGGGACATGAATCTGGGGGCAGAGATGGGGGGACATGAATCTGGGGGCAGAGATGGAGGGGACATGAATCTGGGGGCAGAGATGGAGGGGACATGAATCTGGGGGCAGAGATGGGGGGACATGAATCTGGGGGCAAAGATGGAGGAGACATGAATCTGGGGGCATGAGATGAGGGGACATGAATCTTGGGGCAGAGATGGGGGGGACATGAATCTGGGGGCAAAGATGGAGATGACATGAATCTGGGGGCAGAGATGGGGGGACATGAATCTGGGGGCAGAGATGGGGGGACATGAATCTGGGGGCAGAGATGGGGGGACATGAATCTGGGGGCAAAGATGGAGGGGACATGAATCTGGGGGCAGAGATGGGGGGACATGAATCTGGGGGCAGAGATGGAAGGGGGACATGAATCTGGGGGCAGAGATGGAGGGGACATGAATCTGGGGGGCAGAGATGGAGGGGACATGAATCTGGGGGCAGAGAAAGAGGGGACATGAATCTGGGGGCAGAGATGGGGGGACATGAATCTGGGGGCAGAGATGGGGGGACATGAATCTGGGAGCAGAGATGGAGGGGGGACATGAATCTGGGGGCAGAGATGGAGGGACATGAATCTGGGGGCAGAGATGGGGGGACATGAATCTGGGGGCAGAGATGGGGGACATGAATCTGGGGGCAGAGATGGAAAGGACATGAATCTGGGGGCAGAGATGGGGGGACATGAATCTGGGGGCAGAAATGGAGGGGACATGAATCTGGGGGCAGAGATGGAGAGGACATGAATCTGGGGGTAGAGATGGAGAGGACATGAATCTGGGTGCAGAGATGGAGGGGACATGAATCTGGGGGCAGAGATGGAGGGGACATGAATCTGGGTGCAGAGATGGAGGGGACATGAATCTGGGGGCAGAGATGGAGGGACATGAATCTGGGGGCAGAAATGGAGGGGACATGAATCTGGGGGCAGAGATGGAGGGGACATGAATCTGGGGGCAGAGATGGAGAGGACATGAATCTGGGGGCAGAGATGGGGGGACATGAATCTGGGGGCAGAGATGGAGGGGGCATGAATCTGGGGGCAGAGATGGAGGGACATGAATCTGGGGGCAGAAATGGAGGGGACATGAATCTGGGGGCAGAGATGTGGGGAAATGAATCTGGGGGCAGAGATGTGGAGACATGAATCTGGGTGCAGAGATGGAGGGGACATGAATCTGGGGGCAGAGATGGAGAGGACATGAAACTGGGGGCAGAGATGGGGGGACATGAATCTGGGGGCAGAGATGGAGGGGACATGAATCTGGGGCAGAGATGTGGAGACATGAATCTGGGGGCAGAGATGGAGGGAACATGAATCTGGGGGAAGAGATGGAGGGGACAGGAATCTGGGGGCAGAGATGGAGGGGACATGAATCTGGGGCAGAGATGGAGGGGACATAAATCTGGGGGGCAGAGATGGAGGGGACATGAATCTGGGGGCAGAGATGGAGGGGACATGAATCTGGGGCAGAGATGGAGGGGACATGAATCTGGGGGCAGAGATGGGGGGACATGAATCTGGGGGCAAAGATGGAGGAGACATGAATCTGGGGACAGAGATGGGGGGACATGAATCTGGGGGGCAGATATGGAGGGGACATGAATCTGGGGGCAGAGATGGAGGGGACATGAATCTGGGGCAGAGATGGAGGGGACATGAATCTGGGGCAGAGATGGAGGGGACATGAATCTGGGGGCAGAGATGGGGGGACATGAATCTGGGGGCAAAGATGGAGGAGACATGAATCTGGGGGACAGAGATGGGGGGACATGAATCTGGGGGGCAGATATGGAGGGGACATGAATCTGGGGGAAGAGATGGGGGGACATGAATCTGGGGGCAGAGATGGAGGGGAAATCAATCTGGGGGCAGAGATGGGGGGACATCAATCTGGGGGCAAGGATGGAGGAGACATGAATCTGGGGGCAGAGATGGAGGGGACATGAATCTGGGGGCAGAGATGGAGGGGACATGAATCTGGGGGCAGAGATGGAGGGGACATGAATCTGGGGGCAGAGATGGAGGGGACATGAATCTGGGGGCAGAGATGGAGGGGACATGAATCTGGGGGCAGAGATGGAGAGGACATGAATCTGGGGGCAAAGATGGGGGGACATGAATCTGGGGGCAGAGATGGGGGGACATGAATCTGGGGGCAGAGATGGGGGGACATAAATCTGGGGGCAAAGATGGAGGGGACATGAATCTGGGGGCAGAGATGGGGGATATGAATCTTGGGGCAGAGATGGAGGGGACATGAATCTGGGGGCAGAGATGGAGGGGACATGAATCTGGGGGCAGAGATGGAGGGGACATGAATCTGGGGGCAGAGATGGGGGGACATGAATCTGGGAGCAGAGATGGAGGGTGGACATGAATCTGGGGGCAGAGATGGAGGGACATGAATCTGGGGGCAGAGACGGGGGGACATGAATCTGGGGGCAGAGATGGGGGGACATGAATCTGGGGGCAGAGATGGAGGGGACATGAATCTGGGGGCAGAGATGGAGGGGACATGAATCTGGGGGCAGAGATGGGGGGACATGAATCTGGGGGCAAAGATGGAGGAGACATGAATCTGGGGGCAAGAGATGAGGGGACATGAATCTTGGGGCAGAGATGGGGGGGACATGAATCTGGGGGCAAAGATGGAGATGACATGAATCTGGGGCAGAGATGGGGGGGACATGAATCTGGGGGCAGAGATGGGGGGACATGAATCTGGGGGCAGAGATGGGGGGACATGAATCTGGGGGCAAAGATGGAGGGGACATGAATCTGGGGGCAGAGATGGGGGGGACATGAATCTGGGGGCAGAGATGGAAGGGGGACATGAATCTGGGGGCAGAGATGGAGGGGACATGAATCTGGGGGCAGAGATGGAGGGGACATGAATCTGGGGGCAGAGAAAGAGGGGACATGAATCTGGGGGCAGAGATGGGGGGACATGAATCTGGGGGCAGAGATGGGGGGACATGAATCTGGGAGCAGAGATGGAGGGGGGGACATGAATCTGGGGGCAGAGATGGAGGGACATGAATCTGGGGGCAGAGATGGGGGGACATGAATCTGGGGGCAGAGATGGGGGGACATGAATCTGGGGGGCAGAGATGGAAAGGACATGAATCTGGGGGCAGAGATGGTGGGGGACATGAATCTGGGGGCAGAAATGGAGGGGACATGAATCTGGGGGCAGAGATGGAGAGGACATGAATCTGGGGGTAGAGATGGAGAGGACATGAATCTGGGTGCAGAGATGGAGGGGACATGAATCTGGGGGCAGAGATGGAGGGACATGAATCTGGGTGCAGAGATGGAAGGGGACATGAATCTGGGGGCAGAGATGGAGGGACATGAATCTGGGGGGCAGAAATGGAGGGGACATGAATCTGGGGGCAGAGATGGAGGGGGACATGAATCTGGGGGGCAGAGATGGAGAGGACATGAATCTGGGGGCAGAGATGGGGGGACATGAATCTGGGGGCAGAGATGGAGGGGGCATGAATCTGGGGGCAGAGATGGAGGGACATGAATCTGGGGGCAGAAATGGAGGGGACATGAATCTGGGGGCAGAGATGTGGGGAAATGAATCTGGGGGCAGAGATGTGGAGACATGAATCTGGGTGCAGAGATGGAGGGGACATGAATCTGGGGGCAGAGATGGAGAGGACATGAAACTGGGGGCAGAGATGGGGGGGACATGAATCTGGGGGCAGAGATGGAGGGGACATGAATCTGGGGCAGAGATGTGGAGACATGAATCTGGGGGCAGAGATGGAGGGAACATGAATCTGGGGGAAGAGATGGAGGGGACAGGAATCTGGGGGCAGAGATGGAGGGGACATGAATCTGGGGCAGAGATGGAGGGGGACATAAATCTGGGGGCAGAGATGGAGGGGACATGAATCTGGGGGCAGAGATGGAGGGGACATGAATCTGGGGCAGAGATGGAGGGGACATGAATCTGGGGGCAGAGATGGGGGGGACATGAATCTGGGGGCAAAGATGGAGGAGACATGAATCTGGGGACAGAGATGGGGGGGACATGAATCTGGGGGCAGATATGGAGGGGACATGAATCTGGGGGAAGAGATGGGGGGGACATGAATCTGGGGGCAGAGATGTAAGGGGGGACATGAATCTGGGGGCAGAGATGGAGGGGACATGAATCTGGGGGCAGAGATGGAGGGGACATGAATCTGGGGGCAGAGAAAGAGGGGACATGAAACTGGGGGCAGAGATGGAGGGGACATGAATCTGGGGGCAGATATGGAGGGACATGAATCTGGGGGCAGAGATGGGGGATATGAATCTTGGGGCAGAGATGGAGGGGGACATGAATCTGGGGGCAGAGATAGAGGGGGACATGAATCTGGGGGCAGAGATGGAGGGGACATGAATCTGGGGGCAGAGATGGGGGGACATGAATCTGGGAGCAGAGATGGAGGGTGGACATGAATCTGGGGGCAGAGATGGAGGGACATGAATCTGGGGGCAGAGACGGGGGGACATGAATCTGGGGGCAGAGATGGGGGGACATGAATCTGGGGGCAGAGATGGAGGGGACATGAATCTGGGGGCAGAGATGGAGGGGACATGAATCTGGGGGCAGAGATGGGGGGACATGAATCTGGGGGCAAAGATGGAGGAGACATGAATCTGGGGGCAGAGATGAGGGGACATGAATCTTGGGGCAGAGATGGGGGGACATGAATCTGGGGGCAAAGATGGAGATGACATGAATCTGGGGGCAGAGATGGGGGGACATGAATCTGGGGGCAGAGATGGGGGGACATGAATCTGGGGGCAGAGATGGGGGGACATGAATCTGGGGGCAAAGATGGAGGGGACATGAATCTGGGGGCAGAGATGGGGGGACATGAATCTGGGGGCAGAGATGGAAGGGGGACATGAATCTGGGGGCAGAGATGGAGGGGACATGAATCTGGGGGCAGAGATGGAGGGGACATGAATCTGGGGGCAGAGAAAGAGGGGGACATGAATCTGGGGGCAGAGATGGGGGGACATGAATCTGGGGGCAGAGATGGGGGGACATGAATCTGGGAGCAGAGATGGAGGGGGGGACATGAATCTGGGGGCAGAGATGGGAGGGACATGAATCTGGGGGCAGAGATGGGGGGACATGAATCTGGGGGCAGAGATGGGGGGACATGAATCTGGGGGCAGAGATGGAAAGGACATGAATCTGGGGGCAGAGATGGGGGGGACATGAATCTGGGGGCAGAAATGGAGGGGACATGAATCTGGGGGCAGAGATGGAGAGGACATGAATCTGGGGGTAGAGATGGAGAGGACATGAATCTGGGGGCAGAGATGGAGGGGACATGAATCTGGGGGCAGAGATGGAGGGACATGAATCTGGGGACAGAAATGGAGGGGACATGAATCTGGGGGCAGAGATGTGGAGACATGAATCTGGGGGCAGAGATGGAGAGGACATGAATCTGGGGGCAGAGATGGGGGGACATGAATCTGGGGGCAGAGATGGAGGGGACATGAATCTGGGGGCAGAGATGGAGGGACATGAATCTGGGGGCAGAAATGGAGGGGGACATGAATCTGGGGGCAGAGATGTGGGGAAATGAATCTGGGGGCAGAGATGTGGAGACATGAATCTGGGTGCAGAGATGGAGGGGACATGAATCTGGGGGCAGAGATGGAGAGGACATGAAACTGGGGGCAGAGATGGGGCGACATGAATCTGGGGGCAGAGATGGAGGGGACATGAATCTGGGGCAGAGATGTGGAGACATGAATCTGGGGGCAGAGATGGAGGGAACATGAATCTGGGGGAAGAGATGGAGGGGACAGGAATCTGGGGGCAGAGATGGAGGGGACATGAATCTGGGGCAGAGATGGAGGGGACATAAATCTGGGGGCAGAGATGGAGGGGACATGAATCTGGGGGCAGAGATGGAGGGGACATGAATCTGGGGCAGAGATGGAGGGGACATGAATCTGGGGGCAGAGATGGGGGGACATGAATCTGGGGGCAAAGATGGAGGAGACATGAATCTGGGGACAGAGATGGGGGGGACATGAATCTGGGGGCAGATATGGAGGGGACATGAATCTGGGGGAAGAGATGGGGGGACATGAATCTGGGGGCAGAGATGGAAGGGGGGACATGAATCTGGGGGCAGAGATGGAGGGGACATGAATCTGGGGGCAGAGATGGAGGGGACATGAATCTGGGGGCAGAGAAAGAGGGGACATGAAACTGGGGGCAGAGACGGAGGGGACATTAATCTGGGGGCAGAGATGGGGGGGACATGAATCTGGGGGCAGAGATGGAGGAACATGAATCTGGGGGCAGAGATGGAGGGGACATTAATCTGGGGGCAGAGATGGAGGGGACATGAATCTGGGGGCAGAGAAAGAGGGGGACATGAAACTGGGGGCAGAGATGGAGGGGACATTAATCTGGGGGCAGAGATGGGGGGGACATGAATCTGGGGCAGAGATGGAGGGACATGAATCTGGGGGCAGAGATGGAGGGGACATGAATCTGGGGGCAGAGATGGGGGACATGAATCTGGGGCAGAGATGGAGGGACATGAATCTGGGGCAGAGATGGGGGGACATGAATCTGGGGGCAGAGATGGAGGAACATGAATCTGGGGGCAGAGATGGAGGGGACATTAATCTGGGGGCAGAGATGGAGGGGACATGAATCTGGGGGAAGAGATGGCAAGGGGGACATGAATCTGGGGGCAGAGATGGAGGAGACATGAATCTGGGGGCAGAGATGGAGGGGACATGAATCTGGGGGCAGAGATGGAGGGGACATGAATCTGGGGGCAGAGATGGAGGGGACATGAATCTGGGGGCAGAGATGGAGGGGACATGAATCTGGGGGCAGAGATGGGGGGACATGAATCTGGGGGCAGAGATGGAGGGGACATGAATCTGGGGGCAGAGATGGAGGGGACATGAATCTGGGGGCAGAGATGGGGGGACATGAATCTGGGGGCAGAGATGTGGAGACATGAATCTGGGGGCAGAGATGGAGGGGGACATGAATCTGGGGGGCAGAGATGGAGGGGACAGGAATCTGGGGGCAGAGATGGAGGGGACATGAATCTGGGGGCAGAGATGGAGGGGACATGAATCTGGGGGCAGAGATGGGAAGGGACATGAATCTGGGGGCAGAGATGGGGGGACATGAATCTGGGGGCAAAGATGGAGGGGACATGAATCTGGGGGCAGAGATGGAGGGGACATGAATCTGGGGGCAGAGATGGAGGGGACATGAATCTGGGGGCAGAGATGGGGGGACATGAATCTGGGGGCAGAGATGAAGGGGACATGAATCTGGGGGCAAAGATGGAGGGGACATGAATCTGGGGGCAGAGATGGAGGGGACATGAATCTGGGGGCAGAGATGGAAGGGGACATGAATCTGGGGGCAGAGATGGAGGGGACATGAATCTGGGGGCAGAGATGGAGGGGACATGAATCTGGGGGAAGAGATGGAGGGGACATGAATCTGGGGGCAGAGATGGAGGGGACATGAATCTGGGGGCAGAGATGGAGGGGACATGAATCTGGGGGCAGAGATGGAAGGGACATGAATCTGGGGGCAGAGATGGAGGGGGACATGAATCTGGGGGCAAAGATGGAGGGGACATGAATCTGGGGGCAGAGATGGAGGGGACATGAATCTGGGGGGCAGAGATGGAGGGGACATGAATCTGGGGGCAGAGATGGGGGGACATGAATCTGGGGGCAGAGATGAAGGGGGACATGAATCTGGGGGGCAAAGATGGAGGGGACATGAATCTGGGGGCAGAGATGGAGGGGACATGAATCTGGGGGGCAGAGATGGAGGGGACATGAATCTGGGGGGCAGAGATGGAGGGGACATGAATCTGGGGGCAGAGATGGAGGGGGACATGAATCTGGGGGAAGAGATGGAGGGGACATGAATCTGGGGGCAGAGATGGAGGGGACATGAATCTGGGGGCAGAGATGGAGGGGACATGAATCTGGGGGCAGAGATGGAAGGGGACATGAATCTGGGGGCAGAGATGGGGGAGACATGGAAGTCTGGGGGCAAAGATA